>NC_092133.1:1398110-1540610 GCF_043159975.1 Macaca nemestrina
TATATCCTTAGTCATTGTATGTGCGTGTACTCGTTCTATCAGTTCCTGAGGTGCAAGAGTTAAACTCTGCTACCATGACTGTGGTTTGTCTGCTTTTCTCTCTGGTTGTCAAATTTTGCTTTATATAGTTTGAAGTTTTCTTATTAGGCACATACACATTTGGGATTGTTAGGTATTGTTTTTTGTGCTATTTATTTATTTTACTTTAAGTTCTGGGATACATGTGTAGAACATGCAGGTTTGCTACATAGGTATACATGTGCCATGCTGGTTTACTGCACCTATCAACCCATCATCTAGGTTTTAAGCACCACATGCATTAGGTATTTGTCCTAATGCTCTCTGTCCCCTTGGCCCCCACCGCCCGGCAGGCCTTGGTGTGTGATGTTCCCCCCGCTGTGTCCCTGTGTTCTCATTGTTCAGCTTCCACTTATGAATGAGAACATGCGGTGTTTGGTTGTGTGTTAGTTTGCTGAGAATGATGGTTTCCAGCTTCATCCGTGTCCCTGCAAAGAACATGAACTTATTCTTTTTTTTTTTTTTTTTTTTGAGGTGGAGTTTCGCTCTTATTGCCCAGGCTGGAATACAATGGTGCGATCTCGGCTCACTGCAACTTCTGCCTCTTGGGTTCAAGTTATTCTTCTGCCTCAGCCTCCCAAGTATCTGGGATTATAGGCATGCACCACCGTGCCTGGCTAATTTTGTATTTTTAGTAGAGATGGGGTTTCTCCATATTGGCCAGGCTGGTCTTGAACTCCTGACCTCAGGTGATCCGCCTGCCTTGGCCTCCCAAGGTGCTGGGATTACAGGCGTGAGCCACTGCGCCTGGCCAAACTCATTCCTTTTTATGGCTGCATGTTAGGTATTCTTAAAGAATTGATGCTTTTATCATTTGAAATGTTCCTTTTTATCTCTGAAGTCTACTTTATCTGATATAAATATAGCTACATCAGCTTTCTTATGATTACAATTTGCATGGTATATCTTTTTTCCATCTTTTTACTTTTAAACTCTTTTTTAGTGTTTAGGTTATAGTTCATCTTTATATTTAAGATGTAGCTTTTAAAATCAGCGTGTATATATTAGGGTCTTGCATTTGTATCCAGTCTGATAGTCTCTATCTTCTAATTGAAGTGGGTAGTCCATTTACATTTACTGTAATGATTAACTCTACCACTCTGCTCTTAATTTTCCTTGTGTCCCATGTGTTGTTTTCATCTTCTCCTGGTGATTTTAGTTTACATTGTATCTCCTCTGTTGGCTTGTTACCTGGGTCACTTTTTAAAGGCATTGCTGTGGATCGTGATAGCCACCTTCAGTCTGTCACAGTCAAGCCTGAGCTACTTCCAGGGAATGTCAGACAAGCTCGGCAGTGTCATCATCTCTTTGCCCTTTGTAAATTATGCAGTTTTACATCTGCACATGCTATCAGGCAGAGTGTTATTAGTTCCGCTATGAACGGGTGAATTGTCTTTCAACATGAAATTGATTTGCCCCTCCTCTATGTAGATACAAAAGGGCAGAGGGGCAGAGAAGGGCGGGGCCCACATAAGGTGGCACACCCCGGTGCTGGCTGAGGGCTGACTGCTGGCTGACAGCTGACTCAGGCTGCTGCTCCATTGGTGCCCTGCTTGGCCAGGTAGGATGCCTTCCCATGGGCAGGAGAGAGACTCTGCCTGGGAACTCTTGTGGGAAAGAGGAAGGAGAGGTGGCTTATCCTCCCAGCAGCGGTTTTCCACTGGCCAAAGTTCACTGCATGGGTCTTAAACAACCCCCACTTCAGCAGCCTTTAAGGAAGCCAGAGCCAGCATCTTCCACAGAGCTCATGAGGCCTCTTGACCTGGTCCTTGTCATCTCCTTAGCCTCATCTCTTTCCACTCCCTGCCTCAGTCTCTCCAGCTTAATCAGCCTGGCCTTTCATTCATTCCTTTCTTCTAAAGCATCACATTCCTGCTCACCTCCTGGACTCTACCCATGTTCTGCCTGGAGGGCTGCTCTCCTGCTCCCCCTTGGCTGACGTCTGCCCATCTGTGGGTGTCAGTTCTGCTGTGGCTGCCTTGAGGGGGTATCCCTCATGCTCCGTCGGGACTCGCGTCCACTCCCGCTCTTACAGCCCTCAGTGCATCCCCTCTTTGCCTGCTATCCACCGGGTGCCCGTCTCCCTCGCTGAGTGGGGTGCACGCTGCATCTGACCACTCACTGTGTCAGCCGCGCCCACTGCAGTACCTGGCATGGAGCAGGTGCTTGACAAATGTCTGTCATGTGGCCTGTGTGGCAGGGTCCTTTCTAACCTCAGCGGCTGCCTATGTGTGAATGGTAAACAGCTACGGTGTTTAATGTTGCTCTTCTCAAGGCCAGTGCTTGTTAGCTGCTGTAAGGGTAGGGTGTGTGACTTAACCCTCACCTGGCATGGCCTTAGGTTCTGTTTATAATTTGGTATCTTATTGCCACGAAGAGCAATTCTGTTTGTCTTGTGGTCTGCAGCTTAACATTAATGTTGGTTGGTTGTTGAGTCTAAACCAGGGGGTATCAGGAGACCTGTCTGACCTCCCATCCCACCATCATAGCCAGGAACTCAGGTTTTTAAATTTTTATTTATTTATTTATTTTGAGACAGAGTCTTGCTCTGTTGCCCAAGCTGGAGTATAGTGGTGTGATCTCGGCTCACTGCAATCTCCATCTCCCCAGTTCAAGTGATTCTCATGCGTCAGCCTCCCGAGTAGCTGGGATTACAGGCGTGTGCCACCACACCTGGCTAAGTTTTGTATTTTTAGTAGAGGTGGAGTTTTGCCATGTTGGCCAGGCTGTTCTTGAACTCCTGACCTCAAGTGAGCCGCCTACCTCGGCCTCCCAAAGTGTTGGGGCTACAGGCATGAGCCACCGCGTCTGGCCTACAACTCAGTTTTAAGGTTTTTCTGGAGTTTCCTTGGCCAAGAGCGGGTCAGTCCCATTGGTTGGGGGCTTATGGTTTTTAGTTTACATAGTGCAGCACTGAGCCACCAAGAAGTCTTGCCAGCCCTTGAAACTACATGGAACTTGCCCTGCTGGATTCGAACTTACTTGGGACCGATGACTCTTATTTATTCCTTCTTATTTCTCCCTTTTGAAGTGGGAATATATATCTTATGCCTATCTCATCACTGTACCTTGAAATATATTTTCCGGTTTCACAGTTGCACAGATAAAGAGGAATTTTGCCCAGAATGGATTGAACCGGGGTCTCACCCATGCCTGCTTTAGACAACGAGTCTTGGGACTTTTGAGCTGAAAATATTTAGATGAGAGGCTGGGTGCAGTGGCTCACACCTGTAATCCCAGCACTTTAGGAGGCTGAGTGGGGTAGATTGCTTGAGCCCAAGAGTTTGAGATCAGCCTGGGCCACAATGCAAAATCCTTGTCTCTACCAAAAGTACAAAAAAATTAGCCAGGTGTGGGGTCATGGATCTATAGTCCCAGCTACTCAGGAGCCTGAGATGGGAGGATCGCTTGAGCCTGGGAGGTTGAGGCTGCAGTGAGCCATAGTAGCGCCACTGCACTCCAGCCTAGGCAACACAGTGAGACTCTGTCTCAAAAAAAAAAAAATCGGGAGCTGGGATTTTGGACTTAGAGTTGCTGCTGTAATGATTGGGACTTTGGGGCTGTAGGGTGCAGTGAATCCATGCTGCCTATGGATGTGGTGGGTTAAATGGTGGCCCTTTGCCACCAAAATACATGTCCGTGCAGGCCCTGTGAATGTAACCTTATCTGGAAAGAGGATCTTTGCAGATGTAACTAAGTTAAGGATCTTAAAATGATATCATCCTGAAGTCAGGTGGGCCCTAAGTCCAATGACAAGTGTCCTTAGAGAGGAAGGAAAGGGCGGAGCAGACAGATGAAAAGGCAACGTGATGATGATGGTGGCAGGGGCTGGGGTGGTGGGTCCTTAAACAGAGCTGAGCGGTGAACTCGTGCTCGGCCCTGGCGCACTGCAGTGGGGGCAAGGGCTCCTTCCTAGCGCCTGCAGCCCGTCCTGCATATTCTCTGTCGCTGTGCTCCTTCCTGAGTCACCGGGTGGCCACATGACCTTTAGAATCAATACTGTCACCATAGCAACCAAGTGTCCCCGCACGTGAGCTCCAAGGCCCTGGCCTTCCAGGAATCCTCAGTCCCACGTCCCTTCAGGGCTGAATCTGAGGGCGCCACGGCTGGAACCATCTGTCTTCCATTTCCCGGGAGGGAGGCTGTCCGTGGATTCTCCGCATAGGTGGACACCAGCATCGGAGTCCCATGGGAGCCCATTTCCTGTTTTGGGGGTCAGTTCTGAGATGTGTTTTCCAGCAGGAAACAGCACACAGGAATTGTGTGATCTGAAGAGTTTTAATAAAAGGACTCTTAACAAAGGCATGGGCAGAGCCATGTGTTAATTTCAGAATGATGACAGAAGATGAAGCACACATTTCGGTGTGACTGAGCTGTGTGCCAGTTATGTGGCAATGGAGGACCCACGTCCAGGGCATGCCCCTCAGGAGGCGTGGCTTTATGGATGTATTATAGACAAATGTACATGAAACCTGGTGTCAGGGACTGCACCTTGTCCCCCAAACCACCCCCAGCCCTTTGCCACATGCCGCGACCACACACTTGCTGTCCTTCAGGACCTTCCTGTCCTCCCGCACGAGCCTGTTTCTACCTTAGGGCCAGTGTCCTCCTGCAGCACAGACCCTCCTGTCATCCTGCACGAGCCTGTTTCTACCTTAGAGCCAGCTCCTGCTGCGGGAACCCAGACTCCTGGCCTTCCTTGGGCTACTTGTTCATGCTCTGGCCTCAGCATCAAGGCCACCTGCTCAGAGACTCATGCCAGACCACCCAAGCTAAAGTAGTCCCACGATCATGCACGTGCTGCCCAGCCATGTGCCGTCCTGTGTGCTCCTGCGTGCTAGACGTCAGTGCACTGAATGCATTTAGCTGTCACATTGTCACTCGGTCTCCTGTCACTGGAAGGGGCAGACACGGTCACTGCCCTAATGAAGTTGATGTTCGCGGGCAGCATGGGCACACAGGGGAGCTCAGGAATTCTCTGCTGGCCTCACTGCCCCTTTCCATCCACAGCTGGCTCTGTCCCAGCCTAGGTCCCTCCCACGGTCCCCCTAGAACTTCAGAGCTACCTCCCGTGAGGCACCAGGGGTTGGCATGCTCTTGGGTGCAGCAACTCCTGACTCCTCCTGTCTCGTGCCTGCACTGCGCACCTCTTAACGCTCAGTCTTGTGCTTGTCTGGACCCTGAGCCATGGCTGGGCAGGGGGTCACCTGGACAGTGCAAGAGTTGTGCCCTGAGCCCACAGGCCCCTGCGGGGCTGATCTGCACTGGCTAAATCTTAGGACCCAGCATTCTTTTGGGAACTTCTGTTTCCCTACAGATCCTGTTTCCTGACTGAGGGGCAGGTGCCTGGCTTGGTGTTTGAGACTCACAGCAGGGTTGGAGTTGGAGGGTCTCTAGTTAAGTGTGCAGATGTCCCCATGAACCCCCTCTGTACCCCCTGCACTCTTGTCTTCTGCAGGGTTTGGTGTCCCTGGGTCAAGAGCCCCTTTGGACCCTCAGTCCAGAGGACTGTCCATCCCTAGCTGCCTGGGCTGGGGAGGTGTCCTGGGATCTGGCTGTATTCACATTCTCCCGCCTTTTGGGGTCCTGGTTACCTGCAGGTCCTCAGCCTCTCTAACTTCAGAGTCACCTTTCTACCCGCTGTCTGAAGTCCATTAACATGCTTTGCTTTCTCCTGTTCCCTGTTTGGTGGTGGTGGGGACGTTATACCTTTTATTCCTTTTCTGCCACTTTTGGGGGTCAGAGGGAGAGGAGGAGAGGATGTATGTTTTGGGAGGAGCCCTGGGGAGTCTGATGTGTGCGCCGGGTGCACAGGGTTCCAGGCACTGCCCTGCCTCCGTGCCTCTCCTTCCAAACGCTCCTTCACCACTCCTGCCGGGATGGGCACCGAGGGCTTCCTCTGAGGCAGGTGCTGAACCCGCTGCCTCTGTGTGCCTGTTGGAGAATGGCAGCTTTGAGGGAGAGCAGAGGACAGAGCTTTGCGGCTGCGGCGGCTGGGAACTGGGCTTTGTGCACTGAAGTTTAGTTACAGACCAATGCGTCTGTACTGACCGGGCAGGGAGACCTGCGGTGGCTGGTGGGTCAGGTAACCTAGGTTGTGCTGCCATAAAACTACCCTCTAAATCTCAGTAGTGAAATGCGTGCCATGTGTCCTAAGTGGGTGCATGTCCAGGTGGGTCCATGTCCTAGGCGGGTGCATGTCCAGGTGGGTGCATGTGTTAGGCGGGTGCGTGTCCAGGCGGGTGCATGTCTTAGGCGGTGCATGTCCAGGCGGGCGCACGTCCTAGGTGAATGGGCAGTGATTCCATTCATTGCAGTCCCCAAGGGATGGGGGCTCCTGTTGGCCCAGAAGCCGCACAGACTTCCTGTGCTCACATTTCATGCATCAGGCGGTTAGGGCAGTGGCCGTGGGGAGGCAGGCTGAAGGACAGGATAGACAGTTGTGCCGGCGGGAGGGGCGGGGGCGGGAGACATCGGCCTTGGAGCCAGGTGGGGGATCCTCTTATCCTCCCAGCGGGCAGCAGGAAATCCCATCCAGGATTTCACCGGGGAGGAAGGGACCCCGTCTTTGTGGCCTGGCTACAGGGCAGAACCTAAGGAGGTAAAGGCTTCCTAAAGTCAAACAGCCCGGTAGCAAAAACCGATTTTTCAGTGACAAGCACCAGGGGCAGGCGGCGAGGCTCCATGCAGAGCCGCGCCTTCTCCAGGGCACTCAAAGGCGCCCCGCGCTTTCCGCGCAGGGTCGGAGGTGCCCGGAGGTCAAGCCGCGCCCCAGGCCTCCGAAATACGCCGAGTGCCGAGGCCCCTGTCGCATCTGGACAAGGGGACCCTGGGCGACTGAGGCACGCGCTCTCAGGCCGGACAGGGGTCGCGAGGACTGGACGCGGGTGCCCGAGAGCGCGGCCACACGTGCTCAGGGGTCAGCGCCCACTCGGGCGCCCGCGTGTGCGCGCTCGCAGCCAGGCCCGCCCCGCCCCACCCTCTGGCGCAGCGCTCGGGCGCAGCCTGCAGCCTCTTGACCGTGAGTCCGGCCCTGCCCGGCCGATTTCCGCCGCCCGCATCCCCGGCCTGCAGCCCGACCTCACCCTGCGCAAAGGAGAAGGCTGGAGTTTAGGTCTCCTCGTACTGGGCGGCGGAAGCCCGCGCGCCGGCTGTTTTCACGAAGGAGGCCGGGGGAGGGAGGCCCGCGGAGACCGCGAGAAGGTCCAGCCGCCGTGCCGGGCAGAGCCGTCCCCGAGCCAGGGACGCCGACCTCCGGGGCCTCAGGATACCCGTGGGGACGCTCCCTGCCTCCCTCACTCTCGTCCCCGCCGTCTAGTCTGAGCCGCGGTCCCCGTGTCCCGGCGAACCACAACCCCCATTCCTAGACTGGTGGCAGCCACCCAGTCCCGAGCGGCACTCCAGGCGCTAGCCCCGCCCCTGCCCCACCCCCGGCTCGGCCCCGCCCACACCCCTTCCCGGAGCTCCGCCCCTTCCACGCCCCGGCGCTCAGCTCCGCCCCGCTCCCGCCCTTTCCAGAAGCCCCGCCCCAGCCCCGCCCCAGCCCCGCCCCCTGCGCTCGCAGTCTACTGGGCAGGTTCTGCCGCCCAGGAGAGCTCGCGGCGGACGCTGCCGGCCCTGAGCGCTCCTGCTGCCGCCACTCCCGGCCCTGAGGGCCAGCTATGCCCCCCGCTCCGGCTGCGGCGCGCACCCAGGCCCGGCGATGAGGAGTGGCGCGGAGCGCAGGGGCAGCAGCGCCGCGGCGCCCCCGGGCTCGCCGCCCCCCGGCCGTGCGCGCCCCGCCGGCTCCGAAGCACCCTCGGCCCTGCAGCCGCCCGCTGCCGGCCAGCCCCGGGCCCGGGACTCGGGCGATGTCCGCGCGCAGCCGCGCCCCCTGTTTCCTTGGAGCAAGTGGAAGAAGAGGATGGGCTCGTCCATGTCGGCGGCCACCGCGCGGAGGCCGGTGTTTGACGACAAGGAGGACGGTGAGTGCGGGCGCGGGGACAGCGTGGGGGCCGCGCGCTCTCGCGGGGGCGGGCGGGCGGGGCGGGGCGGCTTTTTCCCGCGGGGGTTCCCCTGGTGGGACGGCGTCCCGGGGCGCCCCGGCTTCCGGAGAAGCTCGCGCCGGGCGGCTGGGGCCCCACGCGGGTCCGGGGCGCCCGCCCAAGTCCTCCGTTTCCAGTGGCGGCGCCGCGGGAGGAGCAGGCTGGGCCCGGGCCCTCGGGGCGAGGGTCTCCCCAGCTGTGGCGGCTCCCGGCTTGCGAGCGCCTCCGCCCACCGCCCGTGGCAGCCAGGCTTTCCGCTTTCCGTGATCCGCTGGGGCCCACGTGCGGCTCGTTTGTACTTTGCAGTTAGGGAGGCGCTCACCTGTGCTGCGGAGTCCGAGTGAGGCTCCCGCCCACAGGTGGCGGGGCCTGGCCGCTCAGAGGCTCAGTCTCCTTGGTGACCGCGCCGTGTCCATTCTCTGCTCACACATGTGCGCTGGAGGCAGGGCCAAGCCGTTGTGAAGAGACCTGCCCTCCCAGGAACGAGTGCACTGTTCAGTCCTGCAGATAGAGCTGCCAGCCCCGGGGACTGGTGTCTCCTGAGTGACCGTGCAGCGGTGGGCGCCGTAGAAAGCAGAGAAGGCAGGTGAGATGACATGGGACAGGCCTGCAGGGACACCTCCCGGGGTGCCAAGGGACCCCGGGGACCCCCGACTTAGTACCTGCAGGGAGGTGCGGTGCCGCCTGTGCCTGTGGGCACTGTAATACAGTCACACGTGAACTTATAGCTGTTTTACAGATACCATGCAGATCATTTAAAATGGTACATTGATGACACATTTCATGTTTTTTGACGTTTTCTTGAAATACTTGAAATGTGCATTTTTCATTTGTAGACAGCCTGCAGAGGTATGATGGATCCTTTATAATTTTAGAGCACAGCGCTCAGGAGCCCAGGTTATTTACTTGCGATAAATAATTGAAGCATTATGGGAAATTACAATAATACGACCTCGGGCCAGCGTTGGTGAGTGTGGGGCCGTGCACCGGCATTCCTCCCGGAGACAGCACTAGGGATTTCTGTTGTGCTGCCCAGAAGGAGGGCTGAAGGCCCAGCCACACCAGGCCCCGCACGCTCCAGGGTGGCCCGTCACTGTGTCCTGAACTTTGGGACGGCAGAACTCACGGTGGTGAATGTTTGATAAATGTTTTTGTTTTTAACATAACTATTCAAAGTAAAGAAAGCCCAGAGTGAACTAGGAGCTGATCAGGAGGCAGATTTGCATCTAGTTTCTGGCTGCAGGATGAGAGAACATCTGAGAAATGCATCTGGTTCAGCACTGGCTGGTGTCAGCCAAGAGCTGGATGCTCTTCTGGGTCTCAGCACCGTGCTCTCCAGGGGTGGGAATGGAGACAGCGGTGTGGCACTGGGCTGCCTTCAGCTTTGTAAGGTAGACTTTTCTGCGTGTTCACCGTGTGTTATGTCACAGAATTCAAGGATCACTAGAAAGGCAAAAAGAGCAAGCACAGAGTCTGTCTGTGGGGCTCATGGTCTGACTTGGGAATTATTTCACACCCTTGGCATCACCATATTTGCCTGTAGTAGGACGGCAGAGATCTCGGCTGATGGTGTCCCACGGACGCCGCTGACTCCTTATGGCGTGGCATGCAGCCGCATCCCCAAACTGAGCACCCACCGGGACTTAGCTGGGCTTTGTGTGGTGAAATGAGGAGGGCAAGACTGGGCCCTGGCCCAAATAGCAGAAGACGTTCTCTGGGCGGTGACCGCTTCCCTCCTTTCTGTCACTGGCAGGGCACAGACAACTTGGGAGTCATAGCACATGTTTGCAGAAGAATGTTGTGCCCCTCTGAGTGTGAACGCTGGGGACTCAGTTTGGAAGGAGAAAGGAGAGTCTTTTAGGAAGGGACTGTGGCCCCTAAGTCCCACCCCTTTCAGGTTGGCGCAGTCATTTCCCTGGTACTTTCTTGGCCCCGCAGCAGCACTGGCTTAAGGAGGCCCTGGTGCTGTGTTGATGTCTCGAGTTTACTGAATCTGCACGGTTGCTATGGCAATGCGAGATCTTCTGATGAATTTTTATATTAAAACACCTAATTAATATATCAAATTTAGTATGCAGAGAAAAGGAAAAAAGAAAGTAAGAGTGCTGTTTAACAAAGTGCCAGGTAAATTTCAACTGATAGGCATAGTTGTGACATAAAAGATTGTAAATGTCCTCTGTTCCTTTTAATCCTCGTGGACTCCAGAACCATTTTCCTAATTTGGCAGGTATTTGGTGCATATACAGAATTCTCTGCATGTCTTCGTCATGCCAGAATTAGGGGGGGGGGCTCCAGTTTTCCTTCCCCTCAGCCCTTCACGTCCTCCCATTCTATCCCTTCTCTGACTTTGGTGAAAAATTTATTTTGGGGGTTGAACTTGGTTAGGGAGTATTTCTGCTGCTGCTTTGCACCAGAGCTGCGTGGTGTTGAACGAGCCCCTTCATTCCTGTCTGTCTTGGTGTCCTGGTGATACCAAGTGAACCTGAGAGGAGGCTCCGGCACCTTCCCACTGAGCAGCTGTGCGACCTGGGGGGCACTCGCCTGTCTCACGGGGTCACAGCGTTCTGTTTCTAGCCTGACGTGGCATTAGCCCACCAGCAGGAAGCAGCTCCTCACTGAGGGGGTTTGCCTTCATCTGTGGAAGGCTGGAGTGGACAGGACCTCACAGGCTGTGGACAGCCTGCCCTGGGTGCCAGGCCGGGCAGGAAGTGAGGCGGGACCAGGGTGCTGGGCCAGGCAGGAAGTGAGGCGGGACCAGGGTGCCAGCCCGGGCGTGTAGTGAGGCAGGACCAGCGGCTCCCAGACTCCTCAAGTCATCTCTTAAAATTAGAAACACCTTTGTTTTTTCCTAATTATAGAAGCATTAAAATGTATGCATTTAGAACCATTCTGTACTTTATGCCATGATATCTGTAACTTTGGCGTTGAGATCACGGTGTCACCTCCCAGCCTTTTTCTGGGACTGCAGTCCCAGGTACAGCCGTGGAGAAACATTCTCTCTTTGTTAGCAGAAGTGGGATCCTGCTCTGCACGCCAGTTTGCTGTAATGTGCTTGTTGATTCAGCAATATGTCGCCAGCCTCTTACAGACCTGAGGCATCATTTGTTGGCTGAATTTACAACAGTTCTCAGCCCCAGGCTGTATACTAGAGTCATTCACTGGGCACTCTTAAAAAATGCAGACGCTCAAGCCGCACACCCGAGAACTGCGGGGCGGGGGTTGGGGGGAGCTTGGTGGGTTGGGGGTGGGGCTCAGGCTCAGGCTTGTCTTCAAGTCCCTCTTGAGTTTTACCAGCAGTCGGGGCTGAGAATACTGACTCTGCAGTGCTCCTCTGAGCAGCTGTGACATTCTCTGCTTACTTAGTTTTCTGTCACAGGACAGTGAGGTGTTTGTTTTATAAATATCATAAACGACGTATTGATGAACATCATTGCAGATTTGTCTTTGTGCACTTAGCATTGTTTCCCTAGGATACATTTTTAGGAATGACATTGCTCAGGCAAAGGGGTCCATGTGAAATACCTTAACACGTGTGGCTGCTCACTTGGTCCCTCCGTGACCGTTGTTTGTGAGTCCTGCTGTCATGGGGTGACCAGGCAGAGGGGAAGCAGGGAGACTGACAAGACAGGGAGGCAGGAGCGAGTGCAGCGGGCGGCAGGAGGCACCTGGAGGGGAGAGAACCAGGAGACCTGCTCCCAGCGGAGCCCGCGGGAAGGGAAAACCCATTTTCGCTTGCTCCAGAAGCAGAGGGTTTGATCGCCTTTTCCCCCTGAGTCCTCTTCAGCTTTAGGTATCAGCAATATTTCTATTTTTTGCCAGTCTAAAAGATTAAAAGATGGCAGTCATGCTTTGAGTTTATTTGATTACCAATGAGGTTAATCATCTTTTTACCTTAAATGTTTAGAGCATTCAGCTCCTAAAACATTTCACGTGTTTCCACACTGTTTGAATTGCCTGCCCGTGCTTGTTAGCAGCGTGTCCTGTGTCCTGTGGGATGGCAGCCGCAGGTTCCTCTTGCCCTTCCTGATAGACAGGCTGAGCCTTCAGCAGCTTCCCTCTCGTGTTCCTCGTTTATCTTTTAATGTTGCTACTTGGCTTTTTTCTCTACGGATGTGTTTAATTTGTGTGTGGTCAGACTCATCGTCTGCCTTTGTGGCTGCGTCCGGCCTTGCTGTTATGTGACAGACGTCCTTCCCAGCATAGTTAATAATAATTTAATTCATAAACCTGCATCTGCACTTTCTTCTAGTGCTTCTGTGGTTTCACTTCTTGTGTTGGAAATTGCAGCCTGTAGGGAGTGTCACTTGACTGAGAGTGAGAAAGCTCTCTCCTTGTGTTAGTTCTCCGCTTTTCCAGGGTGAACGTGGTTAGGATGTTTCCCTGTGTAGAGGTCTGAGGGCCCCCGGGGCAGGCTGCGCCCTTGCTGCTCCTGGCCTGTGGGACTGGTTGCTTGTTGGTGTTGGACTGAGTGTGGCCGTTTCCACACTGGGTGCTGCTGGTGTGAAGGAACAGTCCACTTTTACAACATTCACCTTGTGTGTGGCCAAGACTTTGCCAGCTCTTGCACATGACTTCACTTCGCTAAATTCTCGTTAGTTCTTTTAGCTTTGAAGTTCATTTTGTTGGCTTTCTGGGTGGTCGGTCACGTTGCCTGGGAGTGACTCCAGTGGCCCTGTGATGACTTTGCCTCAGTCTTTCCTTATGGTGTTGCCGGAGCTCATGGAGCAGAGAAGAGAGAAGGTCCTGAGCCCAGGGGTGGGCTGCTAACGGCTGGGGACTGCTCCTCCCGCACAGTCGGTGTGGATGGGTCATCCCTCCAGAGCGTCAGCTTAGCCCTAGTGTGGAAAGACTTCACAGTCAGGTGTGGACTCGCATTTTGGAGGGTGCCCTTTTCCTTTCCTCCTGACCCTGTGAGGCAGGGGTCGGGGGTGGGGGTGTGGCTCTCGGTGTGGCCCAGACACCCGTCCCCCACAGTGCAGGGGCTTGGTGGTCAGAAGCCTGGTGGCTGGGGTGTGGACTGAGGAGGAGGCCTATGGTCCTGGCCTCCTGCCGGGCACCCCCTCACGTGTTTGCTCCTGGCTTCCCCCATTCTGGGCCCAGCACCGGGTCTCCTGGGGGCCCTTGGGGCAGCTGTGCAGCTTGACGCCTTTTCTCCTTCCCAGCTGTGAGGCTGCTCCAGAATGGACTCGGGACCTACTGTCATGCTTTTTATGTAACAAATGTCAGCTCTGCGTGTCTATCCATCTGGTTGTGCATTTTACAAGGCTAAAAATAAGCCGGCTTTTCTTTTAAAACTTGAACCACCCAGCTTTCCAGTTGAGAAGTAATGCAAGGATGCATTGGAGGTGATTTTGTTGAGGGATTGAAGCCCAGAGAGACTCCAAGGTGATCTGAGGGAGGCGAAGTCACAGACAAGTGTTTCTTCCACACGGAGCCGGGACCGCTCAGAGCAGCTTTCCTGCCTGTCCTGGACCCCCAGTCACCCAGGGCTTGTGAAAATGCCGCAGATCCAGCTGGCCTGGGGAGGGGCCAAGAGCCCACATTTCCAGCCACCCCCAGGTGGTACTGGTGCTGCTGGCCTGCGGACATACTTTGAGTGCGAGAGCTTAGTGAGTATACAGCCGGTGCATCATGGTGAGTGAGGGCAGGAAACCCATAGGGCGCTGGTCCCTTGGCCCAGGCTCCCGATTGGCCCGGAGCGGGGATCTCTAACCCTCTTTTACCATGGGATTGCCGGTTATCAGAGGGCGCCTCGCGGTGTGGACTCTTTTAATTTGCTTTTCCTCCTTCTGTTCCTGTTGGTCCTCTCGAAGGCCCAGCCTTCTCCTCACGTGGCTGATGTGCAGCTGATGGTTCACATCCTGCAGTTTCACCCAGCCCAGCAGCCCGCACCGTTTCCTTTACACTGGGATGCGGCATCTCTCTTCTGACCCGGATCTGAGGCAGGGTAGTCCGGTGTGTCCACTGGCGGGCTCCTGGGGGGTGTGGCCCCGCGCTTTTGGGCAGAGCATCCTGTGTCCCCGAGCTGACTGTGGGGCCTTGTCTTCCCCGGGGCCCCCACACCTAACAGGCGCTCCCTGCTATGTTAGGCAGGACCCTCCTAGGGAGGAACCCGGGTTCCGGGCCGGGCCCTGCCGGACCACTCAGAGCAGCTTCCCAGCCTTACTCTTGAGCCCCTCGGCTCTTACATCAAGTAAGGGCCTGTGCCCTGTGCCCTGACCCTGTCTTTTCCTGGTTGGGAGGCTCAGAGCTGAAACTGGGCTCACGTTGGTGGAGGACCAGGCCTTCTACTTGGTGTTGGGAAGCTGAGAGCTGCGTCTGGGCTCATGTTGGTGGAGGACCAGGCCTTCTACTTGGTGTTGGGAAGCTCGGAGCTGCGTCTGGGCTCACGTTGGTGGAGGACCAGGCCCTCTACTTGGTGTTAGGAAGCTGAGAGCTGAGTCTGGGCTCACGTTAGTGGAGGACCAGGCCTTCTACTTGGTGTTGGGAAGCTCGGAGCTGAGTCTGGGCTCATGTTGGTGGAGGACCAGGCCTTCTACTTGGTGTTGGGAAGCTTGGAGCTGAATCTGGGTTCACGTTAGTGGAGGACCAGGCCTTCTACTTGGTGTTAGGAAGCTTGGACCTGAATCTGGGTTCACGTTGGTGGAGGACCAGGCCTTCTACTTGGTATTAGGAAGCTCAGAGCTGAATCTGGGTTCACGTTGGTGGAGGACCAGGCCTTCTACTTGGTGTTAGGAAGCTCGGAGCTGAATCTGGGCTCACGTTGGTGGAGGACCAGGCCTTCTACTTGGTGTTGGGAAGCTTGGAGCTGAATCTGGGCTCATGTTAGTGGAGGACCAGACCTTCTACTTGGCGTTAGGAAGCTCGGAGCTGAATCTGGGCTCACGTTAGTGGAGGACCAGGCCTTCTACTTGGTGCTGGGAAGCTTGGAGCTGAATCTGGGCTCATGTTAGTGGAGGACCAGGCCTTCTACTTGGTGCTGGGAAGCTTGGAGCTGAATCTGGGCTCATGTCAGTGGATGACCAGGCCTTCTACTTGGTGTTGGGAAGCTCGGAGCTGAGTCTGGGCTCACGTTGGTGGAGGACCAGGCCTTCTACTTGGCATTGGGAGACGAGGAACTGAGTCTGGGCTCACGTTGGTGGAGGACCAGGCCTTCTACTTGGCATTGGGAGGCTCGGAGCTGAGTCTGGGCTCACGTTGGTGGAGGACCAGGCCTTCCACTTGGCGTTGGGAGGCTCGGAGCTGAGTCTGGGTTCACGTTGGTGGAGGACCAGGCCTTCTACTTGCTGTTAGGAAGCTGAGAGCTGAGTCCGGGCTCACGTTAGTGGAGGACCAGGCCTTCTACTTGGTGTTGGGAAGCTCGGAGCTGAGTCTGGGCTCACGTTGGTGGAGGACCAGGCCTTCTACTTGGTGTTAGGAAGCTCGGAGTTGAGTCTGGGCTCATGTTGGTAGAGGACCAGGCCTTCTACTTGGTGTTGGGAAGCTGAGAGCTGAATCTGGGTTCACGTTAGTGGAGGACCAGGCCTTCTACTTGGTGTTAGGAAGCTTGGACCTGAATCTGGGTTCACGTTGGTGGAGGACCAGGCCTTCTACTTGGTATTAGGAAGCTCAGAGCTGAATCTGGGTTCACGTTGGTGGAGAACCAGGCCTTCTACTTGGTGTTAGGAAGCTCGGAGCTGAATCTGGGCTCACGTTAGTGGAGGACCAGGCCTTCTACTTGGTGTTGGGAAGCTCGGGGCTGAGTCTGGGTTCACGTTGGTGGAGGACCAGGCCTTCTACTTGCTGTTAGGAAGCTGAGAGCTGAGTCTGGGCTCACGTTAGTGGAGGACCAGGCCTTCTACTTGGTGTTGGGAAGCTCGGAGCTGAGTCTGGGCTCACGTTGGTGGAGGACCAGGCCTTCTACTTGCTGTTAGGAAGCTGAGAGCTGAGTCTGGGCTTACGTTAGTGGAGGACCAGGCCTTCTACTTGGTGTTGGGAAGCTCGGAGCTGAGTCTGGGCTCACGTTAGTGGAGGACCAGGCCTTCTACTTGGTGTTGGGAAGCTCGGAGCTGAGTCTGGGCTCACGTTGGTGGAGGACCAGGCCTTCTACTTGGTGTTAGGAAGCTCGGAGTTGAGTCTGGGCTCATGTTGGTAGAGGACCAGGCCTTCTACTTGGTGTTGGGAAGCTGAGAGCTGAATCTGGGTTCACGTTAGTGGAGGACCAGGCCTTCTACTTGGTGTTAGGAAGCTTGGACCTGAATCTGGGTTCACGTTGGTGGAGGACCAGGCCTTCTACTTGGTATTAGGAAGCTCAGAGCTGAATCTGGGTTCACGTTAGTGGAGGACCAGGCCTTCTACTTGGTATTAGGAAGCTCGGAGCTGAGTCTGGGTTCACGTTAGTGGAGGACCAGGCCTTCTACTTGGTATTAGGAAGCTCAGAGCTGAATCTGGGTTCACGTTGGTGGAGAACCAGGCCTTCTACTTGGTGTTAGGAAGCTCGGAACTGAATCTGGGCTCACGTTAGTGGAGGACCAGGCCTTCTACTTGGTGTTGGGAAGCTTGGAGCTGAGTCTGGGTTCACGTTGGTGGAGGACCAGGCCTTCTACTTGCTGTTAGGAAGCTGAGAGCTGAGTCTGGGCTCACGTTGGTGGAGGACCAGGCCTTCTACTTGGTGTTGGGAAGCTCGGAGCTGAGTCTGGGCTCACGTTGGTGGAGGACCAGGCCTTCTACTTGGTGTCATTTCCCTTCCCAGCCAGATTTTCCTCCTCACCTAAAAAGCTCCGTTGAGCTGTGTGTTTCTCTGAACCTCCCTCCCTCTGCTGTCTGGGTATAACTGGAGATAAAAATAAAGCTCTGTGAACCACCATTTCTCCTGCTGCTGCTGACTAATACTTGGGCACGTGGCTAGACCTTGGTCTTCTCAGCCACCCTCCGTGAGCAGGATGCCGCCTTGTTCGGCTCTGGCTGTCAGTGGGGGTGAGTGGCCACCCGGGGTGGCATCTCTGTGCCTGGAGCGCTTCCTTAAATGTCTCCTGCCTGCCCTGGGCATGGGCAAATGCCAGGCCCCTCCCCTCTCCCAGTATACAGGCAGACCAACCTGCTGATTGATGATAAAGATCAGAACTTGATACAGTTTGGGGGAAGCTATAAGCAATACAATTATTATTATTTTTATGGCACACCTGCTTCATCAGAAAACAGTTTCCTCATTGATTTGAAATCTATTGTTTTAAAAATCAAGGCTGCTGCAGAGATCAGCATGGCTGGGCAGGAGTGCAGATGGAGGTGCTTGCCCTGGCCTAGCTTTGTCCCCCCAAGATTCTATCCAGCCCCATCTCACCCCACCTCTCCACCTGTGAGGAGGGAGCCCCAGAGTCTCTGCTGTGCTTCCTCCTGGGCTCCGGCCCTGCCGATCCTGTGGAAACCCAGCTTGATGTTATTTAAGTTCTGAAGCCAAGGAGATGGTGTAGGTGGGAGTCAGTGTCGCCCCCAATTTATTAAAAATAGGAACTGAGCACATTCCGTTTCTCACAGTGTTTTAGAATGTTGACTTTGCAAAGGTTTCTCCTCTTTTGAATTCACATCATGACTCTCCGTCCTCCGAACGCAGAAGGCAGAAAGTGTGACAGAGCAGGAGAGAGACGCCTCTGTGTTTGGAATGTCTGCAGGAGTCTAGCACAGGCGTTGCGCGCATTCTGGGGCCTTGGCAAGGATGACATTTGTCTTGTTTTGCCCACGATGCTGGGATGTGAGCAGGAGTCTGCAGGGGTTTTGGCACCGCCTTCTCCATGCACCTCTGCCTCTCCCTGTGCCAGCACCCTGGGTCCCGTCCTCAGTTACTTTGTGATATCTGACCTCAGAGCCTCTGTTCACCATGGGAAAGCTGTTCCTGGCGGCTCTTGTGCCCAATAACAGGGCTCAGGGTCCTGGCTCCGTGTTTCTTAAACGGGGTCCTGTTTGTGCCCAGGGGACGCATTGTTCCAGTTTTCTATTGCTGCTAATAAACTACCCCACACTAGTGACTTGTCAGCCTCCTTGTGGTTTCTCACGATGCTGTGGGCTGAAAATTCAGACGGGGCCTAGCGGGGATGGGTCACTCTGCTCTGCGCAATGTCTGTGGGACCAGAACGTCCACGGTGGCTCCCTCATCCAGGTATGTGGTGCCTCGGCCAGAACGACTCAGAGAGCTGCGGGCTGGTGGAAACCTCCCCAGGGGTCTTGTCCTGGGGTCTCGGTTCGCTGTTGGCTGGTGGATCAGCTGTCCGTGCTGCTGGGTCTTGTGCTGGGGTCTCAGTTAGCTATCCATGCTGCTTGACAAATTTCCTCAAAGCCTAGTGACCCACAGTGAGCTCTGTCTTGTAGTTTCTGAGTCGGTGACTCAGGAGTGGCTTAGCTGGTGAGTCCTCTTGGTGTCTCTTACGAGGCTGCAGTGAAGATGGCAACTGGGGCTGCTGCCACTTGAGGGTTTGACTGGGACTGGAGCGACCACTTCCAGGCCAGCTTCTCCATGTGGCTCTTGGATGGAGGCCTCTGTTCCTTGCTGAGGGAGCCTCCCCACACACTGCCTGGGTGACCCCACACACGGCACTCAGCTTCTTCCCCCATGACCCCACACACAGCACTCGGCTCCCCACTGACCCCGCACACGGCGCTCGGCTCCCCACTGACCCCGCACACGGCGCTCGGCTCCCCAGTGACCCCGCACACGGCACTCCACTCCCTCCCTCCCCAGCAAGCTGAGCAGGAGGGTGAAGCCGCAGCGAGGATCTGAGCCCCAGCCTCCTTGCACCACATTCTGTTAGGAGCAAGTCACCAAGTCCACCTCATCCTCAGGGGAGGGGAGCTGGACCCCACTTCGGAAGGGGCTGCCATAGGACCCGTGGACGCATCTCACACCACCGCAGCTGTCCTCAGAGTCTCGGCTTCTTCTCCCTGCTGGGCCCCTCACTGGGGCAGCAGGAATTCCTGACAGGCCCCAGGGCGCCCACAGACGCAGAGTAGAAGATGCCTGCCTGAGGCTTAGGCCCGGGCTGGCACCGTGTCACTTTGAACCCCTTCTGCTGGTTGGAGCCAGTCACAGGCCCAGCTCAGATTCAGGGGAGGGACCACACAGGACGAAGTCTCTGCGTCTAGGGGTGGGCTAGGGCTGCTGCGTTTCAGCAGGGCTGTTGGGAAGAGCTGGACATGGGGCCAGGAGAGCACGGATGAGTTGGAAGCATGACCTTCGGGGAGTGGGGCCGCTGCCTGCCATCTGCCGGCATCACAGGAGTTCTGTCTCAGCCGCCTCTAACTGCAGTTTAGCCAAGTGGCCAAGCACTCTCCAGTGTACCCGGGTCGCTGCTGCAGAGCCCCGAGACCCCAGGAGACACAAAGCATCTTCTGAGCTTTGAAACTGAAAGATCTTGGAGGGGAGGCTGTTTGTACTTGAAAACAAACGAACAGGAAGTTGGAGTGGAGTTAACATCCTCCTGAGTTTGGAAAATAAAGCCCCAGGGGCCAGGCCGGTGTGCACCTGCTCCTGGCCGCAGGGTGGGCTCCTGACTGTGGGGGCTTTGCTGGAGAGTCGTGGAGCTCTGGCTCAGGGCCCTGCACTGCCCCTGAAGGACACACCTGTGACTGCCAGGGTCTTTGTTTATTCTGCCCCCAATTCTTTTTCCTTTTTCTTGTAAACATTAGTCATCTTGTGTTTCTGAAGTGACGTTTTATCTCCAAAGGCAGAAAAGATAATCTGTAAAGTTAGCACATGACTGAAAGAGGGAAAAAGATGAAATAGGAAGAAAGATACAAAGGAAAAGGGGAGGAAAAAAATCCGTTCTGAAGAAAGGGTTGGACCCTGGGACCCCAGCCCCAGAGCGCGTGGCCCAGCTAGTACTGGGGCTGGCGTGGCCCCTGGTGGGGCTGGGAACTGTGGGTGGCAGTTGGAAAACCCGGGGTGGGCTAACCATGAACAGCCACAGCAGGCCTTTCGGTGGATCTTCAGGGTCTGCTGGCGGCAGGGGCGGAGGCACGGGTAGGGTGGCAGTGAGGACTGGCTGCCCCGGACACGCTGGGGATGGTCACGGAGGAGGGGCCGGGGTGGGTCCTGCAGAGGGTGCGGGGTGGGGGCCCAGCAGGAGGGGAGTCCTCTGTCATTGGGTCCTGGTGCCCCTTCCCCAGAGCCACAGCAGCCAGAGGCACAGGAAGTAAGCTGTGACCGTCACCTGCCCGGAAGCTGCACCTGCTCGGGCACCACAAGGAAACAAAAGGTGAAGGGGGTGGTGAGTTGTGGGAGAGGACACTGGGCAGAGCCGTGCCCAGGCCTTGGCCTCTGTCTGCGGCGACGTCTGCCTCCCTGTCTCTGGGCTGCCTCTCCTTCCCTGCACCCCCTGCCGTGGCCTCCCCACTGGCCCTGACACTCCTTTCCAGAGCTGCAGAGGCTTTTGGCATCCTGGAGGGCACAGGCCTGTGAGTCCTGCCTCTGCGGCCACCGTGCCCTGGGGTCGCCTGGGACATCTGCTTCCTGCCGGCTGACCAGTGTCGTTACTGACAGCGGCCCCTTTTTCTCTCCAAGTGGCCTGGTTTGGGTGATAAATTGTGTGGTTGCCCTGTGTAACCACCAGATGCTGTGCCAGAATGATCTTTCTTCTTTTATAGCTTTTTATTATATAATGAAAGTGGCAAGAAAAAAAATTAAGAAATCCAGCATCTTATGTAATCTCAGCACTGATAAAACAACCATTTGTAGTTTTTCATATGACCTCCCAATTCATACTGGAAAACATGCAAAAATCTTTGTTACCTTTTAAAAGTGCTTTTCCTAAAAAAACTTATTCCAGGATAGTTTAGATTTATAGAAAAGTTGTGAAGCTGATACAGAGAGTTCCCATGTTCCCCAAAACCAGTTTCCCCTCACGTTACCGTCTTGCATTAACTGGGTGCATTTGTCATACTAGAGGACCAATATCAACACCTTGTTATGAACTGAAGTCCACACTGGATTCAGATTTCCTCAGTTCTTCCCTAGTGTCCTTTTTCTGTCCCAGGATCCCATCCAGATCCCGTGTTACATGAGTCTCCAGGCACCTTAGTCTCCTCTGTGCTGTGACAGTTTCTCAAACTTGCTTTTTATGACTTTGACGGTTTGAGGGGCACTGGTCAGATGTGTCATAAAATGTCCTTTAACTGGGATTCGTCTGATGTTTCTCTCAGGGTTATGGGTTTTTGGGAGGAAGACCACAGAGGTAAACGCCATTCTCATGACTTCATAATGAGACGACATGCTGTCCACACACCTCCTTGCTGATGCCCTGTCGCTGGTGACGTGTCTCCACCATGACGTCCCATCTCTCCCTTTTCCACACTGTCCTCCCTGGAAGGACGGCACCATATGCAGCCCACACTGGGTGCAGGGGGCAGTTATGGTCCCCTCATCAAGGGGGCTTATCTGTATACATTATTCAGAATTCTTCTTTTTTAGACGGAATCTCGCGCTGTCGCCCGGGCTGGAGTGCGGTGGCACAACCTCGGCTCACTGCAGCCTCCGCCTCTGGGTTCAAGTGATTCTTTTTCCTCAGCCTCCCGAGTAGCTGGGATTACAGGCAGGCGCCACCACACCCGGCTAATTTTTGTATTTTTAGTCGAGACGGCATCTCGCCATGTTGGCCAGGCTGGTCTCAAACTCCTGACCTTGTGATCCGCCCGCCTTGGCCCCCCAAAGTGCCGGGATTAGAGGCGTGAGCCACGGCGCCTGGCCTGGAATTCTTCTGCATAGATTTGTCTCTTCCTTGCGTTAATTTTGTTACCCCGTCATTGATATCACTGTGGACTCGTGGGTGCTGGTTTTACACGTTGGTTGTAATCCATCATTACTTTGGTTTCTTGGTCACCTCGTCCCAGTCTGGCCACTGGGAGCTGTCTGTGGCCCTGGCTCCTTCGACACCCCTTCATCGGTGCTTTTGTTGTTGTTGTTGTGAGTTTCTGATCACTTTCTTGCTTACATCTGGGCATTGCAGGACGCTGCAGGCTTACCCCGTGTGTTTCCTTACCCAGCCCTACAACTGGCCTTTCCTCCAAGGAGTCCTGGTTTCTTTGTTAGGAGGATGGTGTTAGATGCTGAGCTCTGGGTCCCAGTGTGCTCCTTGCTCTGGGGGGGACAGTGACCTTTTTAAGGTACAAAGCCCATGGTGTCACTGCTGGCTGAAGACTCTTAGCTTTTCCTGTCACTTTGTTCGCTCAGCTTAACATGTTTTCCATGCACCTGCTCCATGCACTTGCGGTGGGCATGTGAATTGACAGGCCTCCTTTGGAAGCTGTTTCTCTGGGTTTACTGAAGTGGCACAGTCCACACTGAGAGGGGCAGAGGCCGCTGACATCTGGAGCTGTCCTGGCTCTGCTGGCCGGACCTCAGTGTTCCCCTGTGGACCCCCCATGATTTCACAGAACACCCGCATCATACAGGGGCAGGACAGATCAAGACAAAACAAAGCCACCACACGTGGCAGCTGCGGGGCCTGTGGCCTGACTCCGTGGTCAGGACCTCCGGGGAAGGGGAAGGAAGGCACTGCAGGGCTCTGGAATCCGGAACCTGGAGCTCTGGGGAAGAGCTGTCCACGGTGCTGGCCCTGGGTAGGGGCTGGGGCACCGAACTGTGCCCTGATCAGAGGCTGAGCTGTCGGCTGTAGATGGTGCGAGGTCAATGGCTGATAGCTGTGTCTACACCTAGCTGGAGCTCCCCAGGGGCTAAGGGCAAGCCGCGCATGTTCCCAGAGTGGAGAAGGGCACCAGGCATCACACGGCGCTTGGTGTGTGGCTGTCGAGTGAATAAGCAACGTGCTTTATTTCCTGTGCTGCGAAAGCATCAGCCCACAGCCCTATTTCTTAGCAAAACTCAAACTCACTCCCTCCCTGCCGTCTGCAGGCCTCCCCTCCAGTTCTCCAAAACCCACTGGAGCTGGGATCTGCCCTGCCTGCTCCAAAGCAACCTTGGGGCGGCCCCTCCCTGTGGCTGTGCTCTGTTCCCAGCCTTCCCTGGCCTCGACCTATGGCAGGGTCTGACACTCCTGACCCCCAACCCCCTTCCCCGTGCCCCCTCCATGTCCTCCTCGGCGGGTCCCCCTCGTCTCTGACTCCGACTCCTACTCTGCCATGCTGGGGCCTCGGGGCTCTTTCCCTTCCCACGCCACCCACAGGCTGGTGATCTCATGGTTCAAATACTACCTATATGGCAGCAACTCCCAATTCCTGTCTCCAACTGGTACCTGTTTCCCACGTTCCAGGCTTTTCCGCCCACCCTCTGACTGGACATTGCCACTAGAGCGTCTCAGTTCAGCAGGTTCAAATGCGAGTGCTGATGCCCCACGTCGGCCCCGCCTGAAGGCCCTGCACGTGCCCACCTCTGATCTCCCTTGGGGGCCCCTTCCCTCGTGCCCGCAGCTGTTGGGTGTTCTCTTGGCTCTCCCCGCCGAAGGGCTCCCTCTGCCTTGGCACCTTCTGCATTCCCAGTGCAGCTCCGCCCCAGTCTGGCAGGACTTCCTCGGGGCTGCCCCCCTGTTCCCGAGGCAGTGGTTGGTGTGGCCCAGTCTGCTGGACCTCCCGCCTGCTGGGCTCCTGGTTCTGCTCTTCAGGCCCAGGCTCACCACATGCCTGGCTGTGTGATCTCCCCAACCCCCCCTCTGGTCCTGCCTGCCCTGCGTTCCCTCCGCTGCTTCTTAAAGGAGCTCTGCCCATGGCACCCTCCGTGTGCCTGGCCGGCTGCCTCGCTCCCCTGGCCCAGTCTGGGTGGCAGACGCTCTGCAGTAACAGCCACCCCAAGCCAGTGGCTGAGGATGACAGGGCCTTCGTTCTATCGCCTGCTCTGTGTCCCCATGAATCCAAGGGAGGGCTTGGCTCACGGTCACCTGGCCCGTGTGAGGCGCGGCCACCAGGAGCTGGAGTGGGAGAAGCTTGGCTCACGGTCACCCTGGCCCGTGTGAGGCGCGGCCACCAGGAGCTGGAGTGGGAGAAGCTTGGCTCACGGTCACCCTGGCCCGTGTGAGGCGCGGCCACCAGGAGCTGGAGTGGGAGAAGCTTGGCTCACGGTCACCCTGGCCCGTGTGAGGCGCGGCCACCAGGAGCTGGAGTGGGAGAAGCTTGGCTCACGGTCACCCTGGCCCGTGTGAAGCGCGGCCACCAGGAGCTGGAGTGGGAGAAGCTTGGCTCACGGTCACCCTGGCCCGTGTGAGGTGCGGCCACCAGGAGCTGGAGTGGGAGAAGCTTGGCTCACGGTCACCCTGGCCCGTGTGAGGCGCGGCCACCAGGAGCTGGAGTGGGAGAAGCTTGGCTCACGGTCACCCTGGCCCGTGTGAGGCGCGGCCACCAGGAGCTGGAGTGGGAGAAGCAGTTCTGAGACATCTTTTGCTGGCGGCGAATTGCCTGCCCTGGCCCGAGAGCGGCTCGCAGCTTGCTGGCCGGGACAGTCGCTTGGCCCTGGGACATCTCAGAGCCAGGAGGGGAGCCCGCCAGGTGCCGGGCCTGGGTGGAGGGACCGTGAGAGCGGCGATGGCTGCCCCATCCTCCTCTCAGCCGGGCCCACTCTGAGTCCTGCCCCAGCCCCCCTGGCCCCGGGCCTCTCTTGGCTCTTCCCCAGCGCTTCCCTCCCCACACATGCGTGTGCTGCACTGACCTCCCCGCACGTGCTGTGCCCCCCCACTTGCTGATGTTTGCTGTTCGCTGCTCACCTCCGGGTCAGCCTCTTTCCCTGCACGTTGCACGGGGCAGGTTCCGTCTCCTTGGTTCAGTCTTGTGTCCTGAGTGACTTGCAGCACTTGCAGCACCGAGTCAGGAGGGGGATGTCTGCATGGGGAAGGGAGGGGAGAGGGACCAGGGAGGGACCAGCAGCAGGCCTCAGGGCTCCGGGAGAGGGACCAGGGAGGGACCGGCAGTGGCCGCGAGGCTCCAGGAGAGGGACCAGGGAGGGACCGGCAGCGGCCACGAGGCTCGGGGAGGGGGACCAGGGAGGGACCGGCAGTGGCCGCGAGGCTCCGGGAGAGGGACCAGGGAGGGACCGGCAGCGGCCGCGAGGCTCGGGGAGGGGGACCAGGGAGGGACTGGCAGCAGGCCGCGGGGCTCAGGTACCGTCTCCAGAGGGTGGGAGGTTGGCAATCTGATGCCCTTCCTCACACCTTTCCTATAGAAGAGCTCCAGGGGATGGTGTCAATCAAGCCTCTGAGAGCGGCTTCCAGGTCGGGTGTCTTTTTTTCCGATAATTCCAGGGCCCGCTTTGGGTGGGGTCTTGCGTTGGGTGCCCCTCAGAGCACCTGGGCTGTCACCGGGGACCTGTGGATTAGTCTGTATGGGTATGAGCACAAGTGCGGGAGTGCATGAATATGGAAGCATGTGTGCATGCACGAATGTACGAACGTGTGTGCATGAGCATGTGAGTGTGTGAATGTGTGTGCATGCATGAATTGTTTACGTGTGTTTGAGTGTGTGGATGAATACATCAGACTGAGTGTGGATGAGTGTGTGACTGTGTGGGTGAGAGAGTGTGTATCGACGTGCATGTGGTGAGTGTGTGAGCATTGAGTGCATGGATGGAGAGGCAGAGGCTGATACCCAGGCCCTTGGTGGCAGTGAGGGGACCCTGCCTGGCTGATGCATGGTCCTGGGGGTGCTTGCGAGGGCTGGGCTTGGGTTCCTGGGCTCAGAGTGTGCTGCACTGGCTGTCTACTCCTCGTGGAGGTGCCTATGGTGGCACTGGATGTCCAGGGTGGCAGTCTGCCTCCAATGTCCTTGCTCTTTGTGACTTTGGGAGTAGCTGAAATGTTGAGGCCCGGTGCTGACTGGGATCTGAGGCCCGTCCTGGGAGGTGCTCAGTCCCTGTAGGAACCTTGGGCCCCTGCAGGGGAAGCCTCCAGGTCTACAGAGGTCAGCGCGAGGGTGGGAAGTGAAGGCTGTATGGCCATGTGTGGACCTCACTGCAGTGCTCTTCTTCCCCGCTCCCCACTGGTGTCTGAGAGGGAGGGGAGACACACCGCCTCCCGCTGTCAGCATCAGGCTTGCCGGGGCAGGAGGTTGGGGATGGCCATCTTGTGCACACAGGTGGACATGGAGGCCATGTGGTCTGTGTCCTTCAGCTCTGCAGCCTGAGGGTCTTCAGTGCAGGACGGCAGGCATGTCAGAGCCAGGGTGGGGGGGACGGGGTCTCTGGGACCTGAAGGTTCTCTCCCGAGGCCTGCTGCATGAGCCCCGTGGCTCTGCTTGAATGCTGGCATAGCTCAGGCTCAGCGTTCCTGCAGGAGTCTGGATGAGTGAAAGATGGTACCTGGTGTGATTCTAAACTCAGACTTGCAGAGGGGTGCTCTGAAAGGCTCCTGGCCCACCTCCATTGGGCAGGCTGGCATCTCATGGGCTCGGCCCTTTTTCCCACTAGGTGGCCTGGGCTCTGCAGGTGACCATGCCTCTGGGCTTTGTTCGGCACAGCTTGACCATGGGCTTCTTTCTTCCAAGGCCACGAGGAGGTGTCCACAGGGCTCCTGGGTCTTCAGAAAGCAGAGCCCCGTCCTCACAAGGATGACACACATCTCGGACCGAGAATATCTGAGGGGACAGGGTCACCCACAGCCAGTGGAGCCTGTGCTTCCTGTGGACCTGTGTGGCGTGTCCAGGGGCCCAGTGCAGTGGATCTCAGGAAACCTGTGCCAAAATGAACTCGCATTCCTTTAATTAAAGAGCGGTAATGCTCCAGAGAGCACAAGCCAGCTCAGCCACTGCCGAGCTAATTGGAAGATTCAGAAAATTTCCGTTAATTACACTTGCCCTCCAGTGGTTTCTTCTCTTCTACGTGCAGTTGCTGTGTTGATTTTGTCTTTTCAACATGCAAACAGTGAGGTCCCACAGCCACAAGGGCTGTTATCAGAATGCAGAAGAGAGCTGGAAGGGAGGCAGGGGAGAACCGAGGCAGCAGAAGCCGGTGGAAGACTGGCTGTGCCTCTCCTGCCCTGTTTCCCTTGGGTTGCCCCGAGGTGGCCCTGGGTGTGGCAGTTCTGGATGGGTGGCCCTGGGTATGGTGGGTCTGGATGGGTAGTGCTGGACATGGTGGCCCTGGGCTTGGTGGGTCTGGGTGTGGTGACCCTGGTTGGTGGCCTTGAGCATGGTAGCCCTGGGCATGATGGCCCTGGATGTGGTGGCCTTGGGTATGATGGCCCTGGGAGGGTGGCCCTGTGAACAGCAGTAGAGCCACCTTGGGCCCTCAGGGCAGCAGTGCCCAGCGCCCCAGGGCTGTGGTCAGGAGGATGCCTCAGGACACTGAGCATGCTGTGGTCAGGAGGGTGCCTCAGGACACAGCATGCTGGACACTGGCTTGGTTTTGGCATCCTCCTGGGTAGTCCTGGGGACCTTAGCTTCTTAGGGGTCTCTTGGAATCCATCCTCATAAACGTCAGAACAGTCAGATGATCTGGCCAAGAGGATCTGGCTTTGTGTTTGGAGATGTCATTCTCCTGTAAGCATGCATGCACACACACGTGCACAGTAATCGCATCCTCTCTAGGTACTACCTGCTGCAGGAACACATCTCTCTCCTTGGCAGAGAAAGCCATGCGGGCAGGGGCCGGGTCATGTTCGCTCTGGACCCCATATTGTCTTGCACATGTAAGTGCTCAATAAATGCTTAGATTTAACTTAACTGGATAGAAAGAGGAAGTGGATGAGTCAACGTGGAAGGGAGCTGGGTACATGGAAGTCGGCCTTTTTGACCATGAGTGTTGCACAAGGCTGTGTCTCCCTTAGGGAGTGTATTGCAGTGTCCAGCAGGCAGGCATGGCCCAGCCCTGCTCTCCTTTCTGGCTGGGTCCTGGGGTTCTTCTTGAGGTCTGTGGTAGAGGCATCTGCTGGCCCATAGGATGGCCAGCTGGTATCTTAGAGGCACAGCAGAATCTCTTTGGCAGGTGTGGCCAAATCTGATTGCTGTTGGATGACCATACAGTTATCAAGAAAATTATGCATCCGAGGTTGGCAAATAATGGGCATTTCCAAATGTAATAAGTTTGGGTGTTAGGAACATTTGCATTTTCCTGATGACTGATGATATTGACAACTCTTTCATGTGCTTATTGAACATTGCAATGGACCGAATGTTTGTGTCCCCACCCAGGTTCATATGTTGAGATCCACCCTCCAGAGTGATGGTATTAGGACCTAGCGCCTTTGGGAGGTACTTAGGTGGTAAGGGTGGAGCCCTTTTGAAGGGGATTAATGCCTTTGTAACAAGGGACCCCAGAGGGCTCTCTCACCACCTTTCTACCCTGTGAGAACATGGAGAGAAGACAGCTGTTTATGAGCCGAGAAGTGGGCCCTCACCAGACACTGAGCCTTCCAGTGCTTTGATCTTACACTTCCCAGCCTCTAGAGCTGTAAGGAATAAATCTTTGTTGTTTGAGGAACCAAGTCTATGGCAATCTGTTATAGTAGCCTGAACTGACTAAGACAGTTACTTGTATGGCTTACTTTGTGAAGTGTCTGTGCAAGTCTTTAGCCCATTTCTGTGTGTGTTTTATTAAGTCGTAGGAGTTCTATAACAATTCTGTATTCAAGTCCTTTGATGGACAGATGCACTGTATTTTCTTCCAGTTTATGGCTCACCCATTCATTTTCTCAGTGGTCTCTTTTGATGAGTAGTCTGTGTCTCCTCTAAGAAATCTTCATCTATCCTAAAGTCAAGTTTAGGTCTAAGATATATTTCAAATTAATTTTTGTGCAGAGTGTGAAATGGGAGTAGAGATTCATTTTTCCATGTGGATATCCATTTATTCTAGCATCATTCATTGAAGAGACTTAAGTTTCCCCGTTGGATTACCATTGTGCTTTTGTCAAAAACCAATATGTTTGGTTCTATTTTTTTTTTTTTTGTCTTTCTTGTTACTGGTAACACATTGTCTTGATTGTTGTAGCTTTATACTAAATCTTTAAATGAGACTTTTATGTCCTCCAACTTAGTTCATTTCCCAAAATTGTTTCAGCAATTCTGGATCCTCTGTATTTCCGTATAAATTCTGAATATAAACTTGTCGATTTATACATACAGAAGCCTGCCAAGATGTTGATTCAGATTGTGTTTAAAAATATAACTCAATTTTAGGGAGGCTGGACATCTTAATAATAATTAGTCTTTCAATCCATGAACATGGTACATCTCTCCATTTATTGAGGTCTTTAATTTCTCTCCGCATGGGTTGTAGTTTTCAGTATACAAGTCTTGTACATCTTAAATTTATCCCCAAGTAATTTTTATTTGTTTTATGCTACTGTAACTGGCATTATTTTAGTTTCATGTAAACATTTTTTATTGCTGGTGCATAGAAATATGGTTAATTTTTAAAATCAGTTTTATTAAAGGCTAATTTACATAAAATAAAATTTACCCATTTTAAGGTTGAGATTTAATGAGTTTTGACAAAGGCATACAGTCACATAACCACCGCTGCAATAAAGATGTAGATCGTGTCTGTCATCTCAGAAAGTTCGCCCTTGGCCCTTCAGAGGCAGCCCAGCTCTGGGTTAGAGTTGGCTACACTGGCTCACAGGAGCCAATTCCGCATCTTTGTCTCATTCCTCTTTAGTTCTTAATGGTGGTTTTGGAGAAAGAAGTTTTAAATTTTGATGAAGTTCAGTATATCATCAATTTCTTCCTTTATGGTTTGATCTTTTTGTGTTCTTTCTAAGAAATCTTCGACCAACTCATGGTTGTAAGAATTTTTTTCCTGTGTTTTCTTTTAGAAGTTTTATAGCTGCTAATTTTTGTTTATGTTTCACATGAGGTGAGGGTTGAGGATTTTTTCCCCTCTTCTTCCCTCCCCCACTCTTCTCCTTTTTTTAATCTGGATGTTTTTACGGTCCAGCACTATTTGCTGAAATATGACTACCGTTTCCTCTTTGTATTACCTTGGCACTTGTTTTTTTTTTTTGTTTTTTGTTTTTGGGAAAAAAAGGAGCTTATAATTGTGGGTTTGTTCCTGAACATTATTCTTTTTCTGTTGACCTGTATGTCTGTCTTTACCCCAGTACAACATTATTTATTACTATAGCTTTATAAGTCTTGGAAGCAAAACCCCGGTTTTGTTTTTTCTCAGAATTATTTTGACTACTCTAGATTTTTGCTATTTTATCCCAGTTTGTCAATTTCTGTAACTCATTAGTGTCATTTGTACTCTTCTGTAGGAGAGACTGATTAGGATTGCATTGAAACTAGAGATCAATTCAGGGAGAATGGATCTCTTGAAAATTGAGGTTTTTTGGCCAGACGCGGTGGCTCACGCCTGTAATCTCAGTACTTTGGGAGGCTGTGGTGGGCAGATCACCTGAGGTCAGGAGTTTGAGACCAGCCTGGCCAACATGGAGAAACCCTGTCTCTGCTGAAAATCACAAAAATTAGCCGGGTGTGGTGGTACACGTCTGTAATCCCAGCTACTTGGGAGGCCGAGGCAGGAGAATCACTTGAACCTGGGAGGTGGAGGTTGCAGTGGGCCGAGATTGTGCCACTGTACTCTCTAGCCTGGGAACAGAGTGAGACTGTCTTAAAAAAAAAAAAAAAAATTGAGGTTAAGGTTTTGTTTTGTTTTGTTTTGTTTTGTTTTGACTGAGTCTGGCTCTGTCGCCCAGGATAGAGAGTACAGCGGCACGATCTCGGCTCACTGCAACCTCCGCCTCCTGGGTTCAAGCGATTCTCTTGCCTCATGCCCAGCTAACTTTTGTATTTTTAGTTGAGACGGGGTTTCACCATGTTGGCCAGGCTGGTCTTGAACTCCTGACCTAGTGATCCGCCTGCCTCGGCCTCTCAAAGTGCTGGGATTATAGGTGTGAGCCACTGCACCCAGCCAAAAAGTTGAGTTTTTTAATCTATGAATCTGTGGCAGTTGGGACATTTTATTTTGGTCTTCTTTAATTTTTCTCAGCACCATTTCCTAACTTTCAGTGTGCAAGTGTTGCAGATATTTTGTTAAATTTATCCCCACGTATTTTATGCTTTTTTAAAAAATGAAATCTATTGCTTATATTGTCTTTGTATTCTCTAGCCTTGCTTAAACTCACTCAGAACTTCCATTATCATATTTTTAGATTCTTGAGGGTTTCTTAAATCATCTGTGAATAAAGACAATTTTGCTTCTTTCTTTTAAAACTTTCTGCCTCATTGCACTGTCTGGGATCTCCAGCACAATGAGTAGAAGTGAGAGCAGACATCCTTGCTGTTTTCTGGTCTTAGGGGGAAAGCATTCAATATTTTATTATTAAGTATAATGTTAGCTGAGCTTTGTCATAGATCAGATAGAGGAAATCTTCTTCTCCTCTTAGTTTGCTGAGCTTTTTATATTTTTAATTTTTAACAGTTGTTGAATTTTGTCAAATGCTTTTCCTTCTGTATTTGTGGACGTGATTTTTCTCTTTTATTTTGTTTGTGTAATAAGTTACATTGATTTTTGAATATTATACCAACCTTTCATTTCTAGATTTGTTTTTATGTATTACTGAATTCAGTTTTCCAATATTTCATTAATAATTTTCACATCTGTGTTCATTAGGGATATTGGTCTATGTTTTCTTTCCTGCAGCGTCCTTGTCGGGTTTTGACATCAGGCATGTGCTGGCCTCACAAAATAAGTTGAGAGGTGTTCTCTCCTCCTCGATTTTCCGGAAAAATTTGTGTGAGGTTGGTGGTGTTTTTCCATTAAATGTTTTCTAACATTCACCAGTGATGCTGTTTGACCCTGGAGCTTTCTTTGTGTGAATATTTTAATAATGAGCTCAATTTCTTTAGGAGATATAGGATTCTTCAGATTTTCCATCTCTTCTTGTGTTAGTTTTGATAATTTGTGTCTTTCAGGGAATGGGTTTTGTCCATTTCATCTAAGCTGTCGAGTTTGTTGTATGAAGTTGTATTTACCTTTTTTTTTTTTTTTTTTTTGAGACGGAGTCTTGCTCTGTCGCCCAGGCTGGAGTGCAGTGGCGCAATCTCGGCTCACTGCAAGCAGCTCTGCCCCCCAGGTTCATGCCATTCTCCTGCCTCAGCCTCCTAAGTAACTGGGACTACAGGCACCCGCCACCATGCCCCCGCCACCACGCCCGGCTAATTTTTTGTATTTGTTTTTAGTAGAGATGGGGTTTCACCGCGTTAGCCAGGATGGACTCGATCTCCTGACCTTGTGATCTGCCTGCCTTGGCCTCCCAAAGTGCTGGGATTACAGGTGTGAGCCACCGCGCCCGGCCAGTATTTTCCTTTTAATGTCTGTAGTGATTCCGCCCTTTTATTCCTTACATCAGTGTTTTGCGTTTTGCTTCTTGTCTGTAATAGAGGGGAATGATATTATCTATCGCTGTGTCTGTTGGTTAGTCCATTCCTTCCTTTCACTTTGTCTATTTTTGCTCCATATATTTTGGGGTGTTATTGGGTGCATTCACATTGAGGGTTGGTGTCTTTCTGATGATTAAATCTTTTAGGAAAATGTTCCTCTACAAATTGGTCAAATATCCCTTGGTTCAAAGTGTCCTTTGATAGAGTCACTTAACTTTATGATCAGTGTTTTCACGATGTATTGTTTTCCACCCTTTTCCTTTCTTAACCTGTGTCTTTAAATAGGAAGTACATCTTTTACAAATATCGTATAGTGGCATCTTGCTTTTAAAAATACAGTCTGAAAATGACTGCTCTTTAATTGGAATGTTAGCATCATTATTGATATGGTTTTCCTTAAGTCTACAGTGTTGTAATTTTCTCTGTGTCCATCTGTTAGTTGTTTATCATCCGTCTCCCAGGGTGAGAATATAGACTCCAGAGGGTGGGGACATTGAGCTCCTGGTGGAGCTCCACAGGCAGATGTGGGAGTGTGTTCCGGGTCCATGTCTGGTCTTTGGGCAGATGTGTGAGTGTGTAGGTCCATGCCTGGTCTTTGGGCAGATGTGGGAGTGTGTTCCGGGTCCATGCCTGGTCTTTGGGCAGATGTGGGAGTGTGTTCCGGGTCCATGCCTGGTCTTTGGGCAGATGTGGGAGTGTGTTCCGGGTCCATGCTTGGAGTTTGGACAGATGTGGGAGTGTGTTCTGGCTTCATGCCTGGTCTTTGGGCAGATGTGGGAGTGTGTTCCGGGTCCATGCTTGGAGTTTGGGCAGATGTGGGAGTGTGTTCTGGCTTCATGCCTGGTCTTTGGGCAGATGTGGGAGTGTGTTCCGGGTCCATGCCTGGTCTTTGGGCAGATGTGGGAGTGTGTTCCGGGTCCATGCCTGGTCTTTGGGCAGGTGGTTCCCAGGGCTGCGGCTCTGTTCTTCTGAGGGGAAAGCCCCTTGCAGTGGATGCTGCTGGGGGCTCTGTGGGTGTCATGGGTGCTCAGAGTCCCTGTGGAGCCTGGCAGGTGAATCTGCTGCCCCCTCAACCTCACCTGCCCCTGTTCTCCACCTTGGTGCCGCCTCCTACTTTGTCCGTCTCCTGTGGGGCTTCCCCTGGGGCCCGGCAAGCTGCTGTGGACCCTGCAGACCTCAGGCTTGGGTGGATGTGGGGCCTGTGGTTGGCGTCTGCTCTTCACCACCATCCTCCTGTGGTCCACATGCCCTTTCAGTTGGCCAGCTCTGCTTGTGGTTGGTCAGAAGCTGTGGGATGCACTTAAAGGTCTCAGCAGCAAGTCCTGGCATTTGGAGAGTCTGTGACAGAGAAGGGCACATTCCGTGGCCAGACAGGTGCCGATTCTGTGCCATCGTGTGCTTCCCTCCGACCATTGGGCGGGGCTGTACCCGTCTTCTCCTTTGGGGCCCCTGGACTTTGGATGGGGTGGGGCTGGACTCAGGGAGGCCTCCTGGGCAGTCTGGGGTGGCTCTTCCCACAGAAGTGGAGCCACAGCCGGCCCTGGGGGTGGAGGAGGAGGCGACAGCTGTGTTTCAGTCTCAGCCGCAGCAGAGTCAGACGTGTACGGCACCACGTGTTCCCTCCTCTTAGCACTGGGGTCATCTCCATGACAGCCCACAGCTTCTCCCTGCTCCTCTCCTCAGCTCTGCAGCAAATGCTGGACCCCCAGGTGTTCCCCAAACCCGGGCCCAGACCTGCTCCTGCTTGCAGGTCACAAACCACGCCCCTTGTTGGCCTCCTGTGCCAAGGCAGACGGCGGCCTGGAGGGAATCTGCCTTTCTAGAGGCTGGAGCCCTCCCCGCTGCTCATCTGCCGGGAGCCTGGTCCCCATGACACCCCCCTCCCAGTGAGTGTATCCAGGACCCTGCCTCTGCTGGTCTCATGGTGAGGGGGCGTGGCTGCCGCTGGACCTTCACAGCCTCGTCTGTGTTCTGCCAACACCTTCATGGCCTGTTTGCTCCTCTCAGATTTCACAGGGCAGGTTGTGCCATTTTTTCTTTTGACTTATCCGTGTTGTAGTCCTCCCCGGAGCCACTGACCAGCGTATCGCTCTGTCCTGAAAAACGTTTTGCTGGGGCATCTCCCGGCAGCACTCACAGAGTGAGACAGCGGAGAGGCCTGGTGCAGTCCCTGGGGCCTGGGGCCTCAGCCAGCCTCCCGCTGGGTCTTAGCCACCGTGTCCCTGAGGTGCACACTCCTGTCCCTGCTCTGCCTGGTCTCCAGATCCTTCTCTGCTGCCCTGGGTTGGCTGCATGGGGTGGGGTCCGCCTTGGTGGTGGCCCTTTTGTGGACAGGACCCCTGGGAACGTGATCTGTGCAGCCTTGGCCCGAGAACACAGCAGGGCCAGCCTCCCCGACCCCAGCCTCAGAGGAGCTGGGACAGGAAACGACAACACCCCCAGCTTCTGACCCGCAGAGTCGCTGTAGCCTGTGCTGTGTTTTCTCCAGAGAAACCACGTCTCCCTTCACTCCAGCAGCTAATGGGGTGCCACAGTCACTTCTGGCCAGTTCCCCAGAGGAGTGGCTGCTAGTGGCTAAGAGGTTTAACTGGTGGCCCCAGCCTACTCGGGCAGCTGGGTGATCAGGTGCTCCGTGTCGGCTTCCTTAACGGCAAGCTGACTTCGTCGTCGTCATTATTATTTTGTTGTTATTTCTTTTTTCAAGTGGGGGTTTCAGTGTGGCGTTTAGTACGTCACTTCCCCTGGCGAAGCCATGGCTGTGGGTTAGATAAGTGAACTGCGGGAGGACAGGCACAGGCACAGGTGGGTGCAGGCACAGGTGGGTAGCTGACGCCCGGCACTGCCCTCTTCATCAGCCACCAGAAAACTGCAGGAAACCACCCAGGGGCTGTCTCAGAGAGGACTTTATTCCAGTTCCAGCAGCCACTCCGGACAGCCTGGGGAAGCTGGCGTGGCCAGCTGGGAGTGTGGCGGGGATGGGCACTGTGAGAGCCGGGGTGGGCGGCTGCGAAGCCTCTCGGGCACGGTGTGGGCTGGTTGGCACACCTTGGTCCTACACCGGGCATTTTCAGCACATCCGCTCTTCCCAAGTGTAGCGTGGCTGCTGAGTGTTACACAATTTAGCACCTCCCTGCCCAGCACCTGTCGCCCCCACCCCCGGAGCCGCTGGGCTGCTGCCTGGCCAGCTGGCGGCTCTGCCTCCAGGCCGGGATCAGGGAGGCGCCTCCCTCTGAATGCCAGCGCTCAGCAGGGATGCTGCTCTGAGAGTGGCAGTGGACAGCATGAGGAGAGTGGCTCCCCGTAAACAGGCTCCCGTCTGAGAAGCTCTCTTCCCCCCAGACCCCACCATCCTGGTTGGGCTGAAATAGCCATCGTCCGAGAAGGTGCCCCGTGGCCTTGGCACCATGTCTGATCTCCAGCTGGGGCTTTGCCCAAGGTGGAGCTGGTTTCTGTGGGTCCTGGAACCAAAGCAGAGGGGTCTGCAGGTGCCAGGAGGGAAGCTGCCTTTTCGTCTTGTGGGGACCTGCACAAACCACCAGACTGGCCCAGGGGGATACTCCCTGTCCACAACAGTGCTTTCCAACCAGAGCCCTTTTCTGATAAAATATTTTAATTTTCCAGGACAGTATTTCCTGGGCCTGGGCTTCATGAACATGCTCTTTGGGCTCTGTGAGAGTGTTTTTTTCCTTTAAAAAAAGACAATCATATTAAGCTTGGAAGACACTGGCCCAGGCCCACTAAGACGGGAGCTGGCAAAATGGCTTTTTTTACCCAGCAGGAGGGGGACCTGGTAAGGCACATTAGGAATAGCTGGGGCACTGCCTGTTTTATGTTGTATTTCACAGGCTTTTGTTTTTTAATAAACAGAGAAGCCCAAAGAAGAAACCAGGAAAGAACCCATAATCTCACACCCAGGTAACCCCTATTGCCGACAGAAATAGCTCAAGTAGAAGGTTCAAACGTGGACATCGTGGAGAGAAGCCGAAGATGGGACCTGAAGGTCACTGTGTCTGTGCACCAGTGTGTGTGCATGTCCACAGGGTCGTGTGTGTGTGTTTAAACATAGGTCTTGCTCTGTTGTCCAGGCTGGAGTGCAGTGGCGTGATCACGGAGTGGAGTGGGGTGATCACGGAGTGGAGTGGCGTGATCACAGGGTGCGGTGGCGTGATCAGGGAGTGGAGTGGCGTGATCACAGGGTGCAGTGGCGTGATCAGGGAGTGGAGTGGCGTGATCACGGAGTGGAGTGGCGTGATCACAGGGTGCGGTGGCGTGATCAGGGAGTGGAGTGGCGTGATCACGGGGTGCGGTGGCGTGATCACGGGGTGCGGTGGCGTGATCACGGAGTGGAGTGGCGTGATCACGGAGTGGAGTGGCGTGATCACGGAGTGGAGTGGCGTGATCACAGGGTGCAGTGGCGTGATCAGGGAGTGGAGTGGCGTGATCACGGAGTGGAGTGGCGTGATCACAGGGTGCGGTGGCGTGATCAGGGAGTGGAGTGGCGTGATCACGGGGTGCGGTGGCGTGATCACGGGGTGCGGTGGCGTGATCAGGGAGTGCGGTGGCGTGATCAGGGAGTGGAGTGGCGTGATCACGGGGTGCGGTGGCGTGATCACGGGGTGCGGTGGCGTGATCAGGGAGTGCGGTGGCGTGATCAGGGAGTGGAGTGGTGTGATCACGGGGTGCGGTGGCGTGATCAGGGAGTGGAGTGGTGTGATCACGGGGTGCGGTGGCGTGATCAGGGAGTGCGGTGGCGTGATCACGGAGTGGAGTGGCGTGATCACTGAGTTCAGGAATGTGATCATGGCTCATTGCAGCCTTGACCTCCTGGGCTCTAACCATCCCCCTGCGTCAGCCTCCCAAAGTGCTGGGATGACATGTGTGAGCCACTGCACCTGGCCACATGTATATGTCTTTATACACATGCATACGTTTGTCACATACGGTCTCTCATTTACGTGAAGAGGAGTGTGGTGTGCAGCGTTCTGGACTCCTACAAAGGCTTTATGTTGTCTCTGGGATATGTTCTTATCAGCATGCCGCTCCACCTGATTTGTAATATCTGCACGAGGGTCCGTGTTACGGCTGTGACATGGTCACATCACCTCGCCTGTCATGGACACGGGGTAGCCCAGGGCTTTTTGATCTTACAGTTCAGTTGTGAAAGTCACTGCACATCGGTCTTGATAAATTTTTATGGGCTGGCTGACTGTGGAACTTCACAGTTGCAATCATTACTGTGTTAAACTGGGTGCAGCTGGACTATTGATCACTGTTGCCAATTGCTTTTAGAAGGGCTAGGCCACTTACATGCCTCATCCCCTGCCCCCTGCATGGTATATGGGCAACTGACACTGGCTGTATCCAAGACAAAAGGTACGTCGTTGCTATTGTGGCTTGGACTGTGAAATGGGGACTGAGGCAGGGAAGTCTCAGATCTGACGCACTCTTGTACCATGAGTGGCCCTCGTGGCCTCTGCCCCATCTCCTATTGGGTTGGTTTTCTCAATAATCCATATAAGTTCATTGTAAGAAAATTAGCCCCTTGTTTGTCATGTGTATTGCAAATGCCTTTTCTCAGTTTGTAGTATTTTGATTTTTAAAAACTGTGTTTAGCTTTGCATTTTTGTGGGGTTCCGTGTATCTTCCTGGTCAAGAGCCCTTTCCCTGTAGCTTTTGCAGTTTGTGTCTTCCTTGGAGAGGCTTCTCTCGCTGCAGGATTACAGATAAATTCGCCAGTAAATGTTTGTTTTTAGAACCCACGGAGGCACGGCATGTGTGCAGGTCTTTGCTGGGTTTGTAGTTTCTTCTGTCACTGGACGTGAGGTGGGGATCCAGTGTCTTGGGGTCTCTTTCCTGACTCCACAGGGTGATGGCGGAGCTGCTCTGAGAGCCAAGTCAGAGGGCAGAGTCTGCAGAGAGGGGTGTGAGCAATGGGGTCCCGGGGGTCTTCACGGTAAGGGGTCTGTTCCTAAACTGTCCCCTCAAGACCACCCCCACCTCTCCCTGGAGGGACCTGAGAGGAATTCCGAAGCTTTGCCGTTGCAGCCTTCTGCCGCCGACGGGACGTTCATGTGATTTTATCGTGATTTGGGAGGTGAAGAAAAACCCGCTCCCAGGCGAGCCAGAGCGCAGGCTGGCCCTGCACTGAGACAGCTGAGGGAGTGGTCAGGAGGGTGGGTTGGGCCCCAGGTGAGAAGCTAGGTGCCTGCAGCCTGAAGGCAGAGGTTTGGAAAGGAGCGTGTGTGCACCTGTGTGTGTGCACTTGTGTGTGCAAGGAACTCAAGAGACACCCTGCTCCCCACAATGCTTTGCCCCGACCAACTTGGGTCAAGGTCGAATAAAGTCCCCTACAGGCCTGGGATGTTGCCTGCAGCTGTCCCAAAGGCTGCAGCTGTCCCAAAGGCAGTTGCAAACCTAGGCTCTGGACTCCTCCCCGATTCCCTCCAGGGCCACGGGCAGGCAGGTGATTGGCCACTGAGCTCTCAGTGAGCTCCAGCTGCCATCCAGCAAGGCGGTGGGCGCAGAACTGTGGCTGGGGGCCAGGCTGGCTCTCTGGGCTCCTGAGAAGGAAACTGGTCAGTGGATAGGAAGGGCAGCCATGTTTCCGGATGTTCAGAGCCCTGGTGTGATCCCAGCCTCCTCAGCCTGGCCACTTCCCTGCACAGGAATGGTGGCCTGGAGCCCAGTTTCGTGGCCATCTCTGTGCTGTGACTCGGGAAGTCCAGGTGCTGGTGTGCTCCCTGGCTCTCTTGCCAGCGGCTTTCGTGGAGGGCCCTGACTCCCCTTGGCCCATCATCAGATGGTTTTTATCTCCGGCCAAGACGTGCAGCCAGAAACCACAAACTTGTGCATCCACGGGAAGGCCGACTGCTGGCCCTGCTCAGCTCTTCTGACTCTGATTTTTGGAGACATAAAAGAGAACAGAGTCTTACGCTGTGTCTAGAAATAATGCCTTTCCTTACTTCAATTCAGTTGGTCAAAAATAGGCACATCCCTTTCCCAAGGTGATAATCCAATCCCTTGAGCTGGAAGGAGGAACAGAGGGGAGGGGAGGCTAGGCTGGCAAGGGACAAGCACGGAGGCCGTTCAGTGAGCCCAGATGGGGCACAGCCACGGCCTTGAGCCCTGGGAAGCCATAGCCTGCGTCTGACCTGGACTCTTGGGGACTGTGGGCCGTGCTGGGGTAATGGAGGAAGCCTTGGGAGAAGACACTTTGTGTTTTTTTTTCTTTTTTCTTTTTTTTTTTTTTTTGAGACAGCCTCGCTCTGTCGCCCAGGCTGGAGTGCAGTGGCCGGATCTCAGCTCACTGCAAGCTCCGCCTCCCGGGTTCACGCCATTCTCCTGCCTCAGCCTCCCGAGTAGCTGGGACTACAGGCGCCCGCCACCTCGCCCAGCTAGTTTTTTGTATTTTTTAGTAGAGATGGGGTTTCACCATGTTAGCCAGGATGATTTCGATCTCCTGACCTCGTGATCCGCCCGTCTCGGCCTCCCAAAGTGCTGGGATTACAGGCTTGAGCCATCTTTTTTTTTTTTTTTTTTTTTTTTAGATAGGGTCTTGCTCTGTCACCAGGCTGGACTGCAGTGGTGCAATCATAGCTCACTGAAGCTTTGAACTCCTGGGCTCAAGCAATCCTCCTGCCCCAGCCTCCTGAGTAGCTGGGACTATAGGTGCATGCCATCACATCCAGCTGATTAAAAACAGTTTTTTTCAGACATGGGGTCTTGCTATGTTGTCCAGGCTGGTCTCACACTCCTGGCCACAAGCAGTCCTCCCCGGCTTGGCCTCCCAAAGTGCTGGGATGACAGGTGTGAGCCGCCGCGTCATGCCCCTTTTGTGCTCTGAGTGTATCGGGTGGACGGGGATGCTCTGAGTTCCTGTGGTGATGGCCTTCTTGGCATTCACAGGTGCACAGGACCACATTCAGACACCATGTAGCTGGCACAGGTGCTGACCCTGACCTGGTTCTGGTGCCCAGTGCCAGGAGGTCTGTGGGATGGCTGGTGTCTGTAGGATTGTGCGCCCGATGCCAGCTGATCCCAGACTTGGCCTGGTGGCATCTCATCACTCTGCTCAAAGCTCGCCTTTCTGCATCTTCCCTTGAAAATTGTTTTTCTGCTGCGGTCATGCTGTTCTATCTGTTTGACTGTGGGTCCACCTTCTGATTTGTGTGGACTGGAAAACTGCTGACCAAAAAGCTGGTCCAAAAGCTGGACCCCAGAATTACCTCCAGGCTCATCACGAGGGAAGGCTCGCGTGCAGGCCTGGCGTCACCGGACGGCAGCCTGGTGGTGCAGCAGCTCGGGGGCCTCCCACACGCGGGCCTTCACCGTGACCACTCCCCACACGAGGGTGGAAGGCAGCCACCACTTGCGGGGCAGGGGGCTGAGGTTTCCTAGGCGGGGGGGGTTCATAGTCTCCTACCCAACACAGGCCTGGGTGTCTGCTTCTCGGATGCCGGGAGGTGGGGAGCAAAGAGGGGCGGGAAGAACATGGAGCCGCTGAGGAGGCTTTCATCACAGGCTGTGGTTTCTCTAACGGAAGGGGACGTTTGAAGGGGTTTCCCAGGAAGACAGACCCTGGAGCCCGAGGGAAGGTGGTGTGGGGAGCCCATGGGCCCAGGTCCTCATCCCTGCAGTGTGATGCACCAGTGATGGTGGGTGGCTCTGCACTGCGCTGGTGTCTGGCCCCGTGGCCTGACTGTGCTGTGACTCTTCATTGAGGTGTCACATCAGTGGAATGGGCCATGGGCACTGAGACTCCGAGGTGATTCTGGAGCAAAATCCTAGGATGTCCTGGGCTCTTGTGTTGCTCAGATTCCAGGAAAGGGATCTGATTCTCATCCTACATCCATGGCATGACATCTAGATGTTTCCAAGGCCAGAATGGCTGCCTCCAAGGGCAGGCCGGGCAGATTCATCCCAGACCCCTGGACCCTCCCTCGACCTCTTGCGCCTGCCAGCCTTGCTACTGTTGCTGACTCACCGTCTTCCCTGGGGGTCCCAGCACCCACCCCTGCCAGTGGCCCAAAGGGGCTGTGTGTGAGTAGCCGTGGGGTCCGGTGGGGTGGCACCGCCCAGAGACATAGTGGGCACAGGGACGCCGGACCTCCCATGGCTGCTGTCAGGGCTGAGGCCAGACTGGCCGATGGTCTGGATGGCAGCACCAGGGACAGCACCCACTGCCTGGGCCCCCTGGGTGCTTCCAGGAGGAAGCTGGTTCCTTGGCCCTGGGGGCCGCTGTGAACCACACACTGGTCCTGCTGTGCCATGGTGCTGGACCCTCAGAAACTGGAGCTGGCGCAGGGTTCTCGGTTCCTTTCCTGGCTGTCACCTTCCATGTTGTGCCCTCTCTGGAGCTGGGACGACCTCCAGGGAGTGGCAGAACAGGGTGGATTTAAGGCTCTCACTGAAGGAGTCCTGGGGGTGAGCCTTGCCATGTCCCTGGGGAAGGAGGCGCCTGCTGGCTGCCTGTGCGGCCGAGCGGCAGGTGACTTGGGGGTGGAGGTAGCTGCCTGCCGAGGAGGCGTTGGACTCAGGTACATCTTGGGGCCCTCCCAGGTCTGGTTCCCGTGGATTTTGCAGTTTGCACTCAGCCGGGTTTATTCTGTAGACAGACCCACACCTGAGGGACCAAGGCAGCCTGAGGATCCAGCGTCTGTGGCTTCTGGTGGGGTGAGGGCAGGGCAGGGCTCTGCAGCCAGGCCCTGTTGGATTTCCAAGCCCCAGGTGAACGTCAGCTGGCAGTGCAGCCCCCACAGCTGGTACGAGGCTTTGCCACTCCACATTTCCTGCAGAGCAACTGTGAACAGTTGTCGATCTTCATCTATTGACCGCCCATCAAACACGTATGAAAATTTCTCTGTAAAGAAATGTCCAAAATAAAACCATGCACTTAACCGGGAGATAAGATTTAAAACAGCAGCCTTTCCTTAGCAGTGGTGAGTTGAGATAGGATTTAAAACGGCAGTCTTTCCTTTGCAATGGTGTGTTCCTTCTGTTGACCCACATGTGGTGTGGGATGGGCGTTTGATTCAGATGCCACATTACCCTGTGTGAGTCCCGAATCCGGGCTCAGCTGTTGGCTGCTCCCCAGGCCCTAGGACAGCAGGAGCCGACCCCTCCTCTGAGTCCCAGTGTGGCCACACCTAGCGTGGATGGTGCTTGCTCTCTGGTCCTGTCCTGAGCAGTGACACCGCGGGCATCTGCAGACTGATGTGTTCTCCTTGTCGATTGCGTTTCCAGCCCTAACCCCTGCACCTGGGCTTGCCTCACCTCGCATACCTTTAAGTCAATGTGCGCCTCCTGCGTCTTGCAGATCTTATGGAAAAAGAGAACAGAGCTCAGGGTTGCACCAAGAATCAGCTGGGAAGTCAGAAGTGCGGTTGGCAGCCAGGCCCAGTCGGTATGGGGCTGGGGTCAGCGCACGCATAGTGGGCCTTATGATCTTTCACTTAGATCCACTCTCATTCACTCACCGTGCGTTCATTCATTCACTCACTCATCTCATTTGCTCACCTACTCATTCATTCACTCACTCACCATGCATTCATTTACGTACCGTGTGGTCATTAACTCACCATTCACTCACCATTCACCGTGTGTTCATTCACTCACCATGCGTTCATTCACTCACCATGCGTTCATTCACTCACCGTGCATTCATTCATTGTTCATTAACTCACTGCATTCATTCACTCACCTCATTCATTTACTCATTTCACATCTCATTCATTTACTCATTTCACTCATTCATCTCATTTACTCATTCACTGACTCCACTCATTTACTCCTTCACTCCTTCACTAACGTGCATTCACTCATTCATCTAACTCATTCATTCACTCATTTGCTAACTAACTCATTCACTTATTCCTTCACTCATTCACTAACTCATTCACTTATTCCTTCACTCATTCACTAACTCATTCACTCTTTACATTCTGACTCTTTCAGTTTCTCATTCATTCGTTTACTCATTCATTTACTCAACAGGGCTTTGCTGAGAACAGAGATCTGGAGGAGGTACTGCAGTGATATCTCCCTGAGCCCCACAGACACCTGCAGTTGCCCCACCCTGGAGCTGCAGGGACTTAGAGCTCACAGGACCTTTAGGGCTGAGCAGCTTCCTTTCTCGACTGGGGGCTGCCCCCTTGGTGGGGTCTCTTAGTAAGCAGAGAAAGCTCTATCAGATGCCCCATCAGCCTATTGAAAGTAGTGGAAAGGCTGAGTGGATTGGAACTGATTTGCGTGAAGCTAAGTAAATGTATAGGATGTTAACAAGCAAATACTGTTGTGGGAGGACAACTGCAGTCTTCAATGGGGTGAATCTTGGTGAAAATAACACACAAAGTGGGGAGGTGGCGAGCCCGGGGCACGAACTGTGAGGCTCTGGGGAGAGGGCTCCGGGCAGAGGGCTCCGGGCAGAGGGAGCTGCTGGTGTGCAGGCTGCATGGCAGGCACACTGGGCTGCTTCAGAGAGTGCCACAGAGTCAGCCATAGGGAGGGTGGAGGAGCCGAGGCCGGAGGGGTCTGGGGCTGGGTCCTGGACGGCTTGCTGGCTGCCAGGAGGATGTGGGCTATTACTTGAGAGAAATGGGAGCATGGAGCCTTTGAGCAGAGCGGGGCATGACATGTGTGTTTCAAAAGGACGATGCCTGCAGCTTTGTTGAGAATGGATTCTAGGGCGAGGGTGGAGGCGGGGAGACCAGGCTGTTGCAGGAATCCAGGCGCGAGTGGACGGTGGCCAGAAGCAGAGGAGGGGCAAGATGCGGTCGGAGTCTGGAAACACTTGAAGGAAGGGCCTGCAGGATTTCCCGACAGACGGGCCGGGGTGTGAGACAGAGAGGAGTCGAGCCCATGCCAAGGCGTCAGGCCGAGCAGCTGATTGAGCTGTTGGTAGCTGGGGCTGTGGTGCGGCGTGAGCTGGGGAGCTGGGATTGGGGCGTGTTGTATTTAGGTTTTAGTTTCAGATACTGTATTTGTTTGCTCAGGTTGTTTGTGGGTGGCCTAAACAACAGCCGTTTGCGCTCTCACGGATCTGGAGGCTGGAAGTCCGAGGCCACGCGCCAGCAGGGTTGGCTCCCTCTGAGGCCTGGCTCCTTGGCACGTGGGCAGTGTCCTCACATGGCCATTCCTCTGTGGGTGTCTCCATCCTGGTCTTTTCTGTGAGGACACAGTCCAGTGGGATCGGGCCCACCTGCGTGACCTTGCTTCACCTTTACCAACTTTTTGAAGATCTCATCTCCACACACAGCCATGTTCGGAGGCACGAGGGGTCAGGGCCTCAGCTTAGGACTTTGGGGGCACAGCACATCCCATGACACACCTACCCTGTTGGGGCTTGCGTGCACACCTGGTCTATCCTTTCCCCACTTCGGCTGAGCTGGAGAGAAGCTGGGCATGCATTCAGGGTAGGGGCCTTGCCCACCAACACACACACAAACGTGAGGAAGTCCCGGCGTCCAGGCACTGAGCAGTGGTGTTGTCTGTAAGGCAGCCCCAGTGCTGCCTGGAAAGGGGCCCGGCCGTGGCTCTGAAAGCCACACTGCAGCTGTGTGGCTCTGAGCACAGTGTGCCCAGGAGGCCTCGGGAGTCTGTGGAAAACTCAGACTCCAGATCCCCACCCAGACGTGGAAATTGTGTTCTGTAGCTGTGGGGTGTTGGGAAGGGTGCAAGTCTGGGGTCAGGAACGGGTGCTTGCAGGTCACTCCGATGTGTGCTTTGGCCACCTTAGGGAAACACCGCCGTGGTTCTTCAGTGGCGGGGGCTGGATCCATGGTTGCAGGTCTTACCAGCCCTCCCAGCCGGACAAGCCGTGTCATGCTGACGCCACGGCCACGCTCTTCCCACCCTGAGCGCTGTGTGTGGGGTCAGATTTGGCCACAATTGATGGGACAACGTCTTTCTATGTGAGGCCAGGTGTGGGGCCAGCCTCAGGTTCCCAGTGAGGCAGAGTGTGGGCGCAGCACAGGCCCACACTGTTGGGACAAGGAGCTGGGGGCTCTGGGAACGTGGCCTCTGTTATGACCCTCCATGCTATTCTTGCAGCTCTCTGCCTGGGCCTCTTGCCAGGTGCACTGGTTTTTTCCTGAGTGCCAGGGGCCTGGGAACCATGGCTGTGGGGTTCCCAGGGTGGGGATCTGGAGCCTGCTTTACAGATGGGGTGTGTGGGCCACTGCCATGTAGGGGCCGATGCTGGCTGGAAGTGCCTGAGCCCAGGGACACCCTTCTGGATGCTGGGGTCCTCAGCCATGGGTGGGGGGTGCCGGCTGCTGAATGGAGGACCCCAATTAGGACACTCCTCACGCCTTGTATTTCTATCTGATAATGAAGCCCTGGCAGCTGCGTCTTTGAGTCACTTTGGGGGTGCCATCCTCCCTGTACCCCATCTGACTGTGGTTGAGAACCCCCTTGGTCTCACCCCTGGCCCCGCCCTCAGGACAGATCACCCCCTCTAATTGGTGGAAGGTGAGGCCCCAACCCATTGCCCTACCCTTACTGGCTGTTGCTCTGGGGGCGGGGCTGCATCCTTCTGGTACTGCTTCTGCCCTGGGCTGCAGGTGGGTCCTAACCAGATGTGTTGATGGATGCCTCCAGGATGGGAAGGAGCCCTGGGCCGCTCCACAGCCTCATCCTGGCCAGGATGGAGCTCTGAGTCCGGGATGATGCACAGGGCTCGCTGTGGTCCTCTTTGGGCTGTCTGTTGGTTCTCTGCTGGTTATAGATGCAGAGGGAGGGAGGGGTGTCAGGTTGGTACTCCCAGGCCATTCTGCAAGGCAGCGCTAGCAAATACAGCCATGGGTTCATATCCGGCAGGCTGGCAGCAGGTGTGGGACTCCAAGGGAAGAGGCCATGCTGGGAACTGGGGTTGCCGTAACTCACGGCCACACCCTGCGGTTCCCACAGAGCACATTCACTTTTGGTTCCAGAGTCTGACAGGGCCACCTGCCCTCCAGAGGTGCCAGGGAGGGTTTGCTCTCGCCAATTCCAGCTTCCAGAGGCCGCTCCCCTGCAGCCATGGCTTGTGACCCACCTCTGCAAGGCCAGTGGTGTGGTTCCGTGCTTCACTTGTGGCATCACCTTCCCTGGTAGCAGCATCTCCCTACAAGGCCAGCTGTGAGCAGTTAGGGCCCACCTGGATAACTCGGGAGGCCCCCCCTCAAGATTGTTCACTCAGTCACATCTGCCAAATCCTTTTTGCCACATAAGGTGAATCACAGGTCCAGGGACTGGGGCCTGGACATCCCCAGAGCCATGTGGGGTGGGCTGTCCGGGCCTCCTCCTCTCGCAGGTGCTGCCCTTGGTCCCCTGCTGCCCTCAGTCCTCCCCACAGGTTGAGAGGACGCTGTCCCAAGGCCCACAACAGTACCAGTCATCAGCTTGTAAACACCGCAGGGTTCTCAGGAGACCATGAAAGCAGTCAGGGGAGGGCCCAGGCCGTCAGGCGTGGAGGAGCGGGGGCCTGGCTCAGGCATCCGCGGCCCACATGGCTTGGAGGTCACCACTGGGTGGGTGTCAGCTGTTATGGTCGTGGCAGGCTAGGGACTCTCACTGGACGCCTCCTCCCAACACCAGCCTCTCAGGCTCAGGAGGACTAATCCCGCTCCGCTGCTGGAGTCAGCCCTCCCACAGGCACTCGGGGGAGGCCAGGGCTGAAGGGGACCCCAGGGCCCACCTCCACCTTTTTTAAGGCGAGGCAAGGGTCTGGAATGCTCCCAGGTGGATGTGGTTGGGGGACAGCCTGGGGTCTGGCTCATAAGCCCATGTGTGGGAAATAAGACCATCCACGAGCTGTTAGTCCCGAGCAGGCTTCCTGCCCTTGGGGAAAATCAATCCATCAGCAGCCAGCCCAGAGGCGCTCGCTCTTAGCAGAGCAGTGATGGTGATAAATGGCTGTGAGGCTGCAGCTTGCTGCCACACACTTTCCCCAGGTCCTCCCGCAGCAGCCAGCAGCCGGCAGGGCTGGGAGGCAGCCCTGAGCTCAGGGGAAGATCTGGTGCGGCCAGTGGAATCCAGGCTGCATCTCAATCCTGCAGCTCAGCAGTGGATTTTCCAGGCTCCAGGCACCATGTATCGGTCAGATGAGGCCAGGCACATAATCGGCTCACTTGAAGAGACCCTCTGCGGCACCCCGTGCCCACCACTGTGTGCACACACATGCACAGAGACACACGCACAGAGCTGTACCCACAGGTACAGGCATGCACACACACACACGATGTGACACATGCATGTACACACGATGCAACATGTGAACCCACAATGCATGCACACACACCGACACACACACACACACACAATGTGATGCATGCACACAGGCACAGCTGCACCTGCATACACATGCATGCACACCTACTGACACACACACACAATGTGATTCAGGCATGCACACACACAGGCGCAGCTGCACCTGCATACACATGCATGCACACCTACTGACACACACACACAATGTGATTCAGGCATGCACACACACAGGCGCAGCTGCACCTGCATACACATGCATGCACACACATCGACACACACACAGGATGTGACACATGCATACACACGCACTGACACACATGCACAGAACCGTAGCCCCAGAAGCATACATGCACATGCATGCAGACGTACATGCACACACATAGGCACAGAGCTATACCCACAGGCACATGCACACGTAGGTGTGATCTGAGGTGTATCCCAGGCCTCCAGAATACAAGTGAATTCTGGGCTGTGCAGACTTCTCCCATTTTGGCCAGGTTTCCAGGGACCCCAAAAGGAGAACTTCACCCCACACTGGGCATGCTGCTTCTAAAGGGGGCCTGGTCCGCTACTGCAGCTGGCTCACTGCCCACACTGAGCCCAGCCCACGTGTCACAGGCCAGAGAAGCCATGTGGGGAGCAGGGCCTGGGAAGCCTGAGGACAGGCTGGAAGGGGCTGCTCCGACTGCTGACCCAGCTTTGGGTCTCACCACTGCAGTGGGCTGGGTGGGGGCTGCCCACTCAGTGACTGCCGAGCTCCCAGTGCTTATGGTGGTTGGTGGGGTTGGAGCTGCAGTTCCTCTGAGGCCTCGTCCTCACAGCCCTCCCCACCGCCAGTGTCCATTGTCACTCCCTGCCTCAAGGCTGGCTGAGAAGTCCTGTCGTTTTGACCTCAGGCCGCCCCCGAGTCCTGCTTGTGTGATGTTCTCCTTGGAGTCCCCCCTCCCCCGCCCCACCGGTGGAGCCCCCACCAGTGCCCTCCTCCCTGAGAGCATTTCTGATCCATTCCTGCCATCCCACAGAGCCAGCCTCCCTTGCCCAGCGCCTCCCCCACCCACACCCACGTTCCTTCCTTCCCTCCCTCCAGCCCTGGCTCATTCCTCCCCCGGGGCACGGAGTTGTCCTGGAGACAGATGGAGGGCTCCTTGGCGTGGGCAGGCCATGTAACCTCGGTGAGCCTCAGTTTCCTGCTGCCAGAGGTAAACATCCATTTCCTGAAATTCAGATAAGATGCCTGAGACGCTCCCACTACAGAATGTCCCTGATCTAGATCATCTATTTATTTTTATTGAGGTATGATTACAGGGCACAGATGTGAGTGTGCAGATTGCTGTTTTGACAGATGGGCACACCTGTGTAACCAAGACCCCCATGGAGGCAGAGGGCGTTGCCCTCCGTCTGGAAAGTTCCCTGGGCTCTGTTCCAGGCATCCTCTTCCTATGCCCAGAGACAAACATTGGTGCAGCTTTTCACTGTGGATCCGTCTAGCCTGTTCTTGAACTCACACAAACAGAATCGCACGACGTGCTCTTAAGACGCACTCTTGTAAACCTGGCTTCTTTCCCTCAATGTAACGCCTTTGAGATTCATCCACGTGGCTACAGATCAGGAGTTGGTTCCTTTAAAAAAAATCCCCTTGTGGTGTTCCATCATGTGGATATGACACAATTTCTTTATTCATTATCCTCCTGATGGACGTTTGGGATATTTCCAGTATTTGGCTGTTGTGAGTAACGCAGCAAAGCACATTCCTGGGTAGACGTCTGTTTCATTCCTTTTGTGTAAATATCTAGGAATGGAATTGCTGGGTGGCACAGCAAGTGTAGGTTTCACTAAGATGCTGCCTGGGTTTCCCAAGCGGCCGTGCATGGCACCCCCTCACCCCCAGCGTGTGGGTCAAGGTGCCCGGCGTCCTTGCCAGGCCTCGCTGCTGCCACTCTCCCTGGCTGTTCTAGGGGGCTGGAGGGAGCCCATGTTGGGTTTTCCTTGTGTTTCTGTGGCGACTAAGGACAGCCTCTCTCCTGTGCTCATTGGCCTTCTGGAGCTCCTCCCCTGTGAAGCATCTGCTTGGGCCTCTTGCCCATCTTTAATGCGCTACTTGCCATTGATTATTGCCTTGTGTGTGTCCCGGCTGCCTGTGGCTGAATCCTGACCCAGAGCCTTCAGCAGGAAGGAAAGACATTGTCCCAAGCCATGAAAGCGAGAGGCCTCCCAGGGCTGTGCGGGGCTGATGGGCCTGCCCTCCATCTCTCTGCACCGTGTCCTTTCCTCACACCCAGGCAGGGCCCCAGAGTGTAGTGAGGACCCCACAGGCTCCTCCAGGCCGTGTGTTGCCCCTGCAACCCCGGTGGACGCTTCTCCCCTAGTTCCAGAGGCCCAGGACTGGCTGTTCCTGGACACCCTCACTGTGATGGGCCAGGCCCGGGCTGAGTGTGGCAGGGAGGACCTGGGGCTGTCATTGGAGGAGAAGAGCCAGTTCTCAGCAGTGTCCCGGGTCACTGCAGAGCCCACCTCACCGCCCCTGAGGCTCCCCTAGAGCCACCTCGCCGCCCTTGCAACCCTCCCAGAGTCACCTCACCACCCCTGAGGCCCTCCCAGAGCCACCTCACCACCCCTGAGGCCCCCCCAGAGCCACCTCGCCGCCCTTGAGGCCCCCCCAGAGCCACCTCGCCGCCCTTGAGGCCCCCCCAGAGCCACCTCGCCGCCCTTGAGGCCCCCCCAGAGCCACCTCGCCGCCCTTGAGGCCCCCCCAGAGCCACCTCGCCGCCCTTGAGGCCCCCCCAGAGCCACCTCGCCGCCCTTGAGGCCCCCCCAGAGCCACCTCGCCGCCCTTGAGGCCCCCCCAGAGCCACCTCGCCGCCCTTGAGGCCCCCCCAGAGCCACCTCGCCGCCCTTGAGGCCCCCCCAGAGCCACCTCGCCGCCCTTGAGGCCCCCCCAGAGCCACCTCGCCGCCCTTGCGGCCACATCTGCTGCTCGCACCTTCTGCTGTTCTGATGCTGCAGCGGGTCGGGAAGATGTGCTGCTGCCATGAATCCTCTGAAATCAGGCTGAGTATAAATAAAATACAGGTGTGATGGATGAGGCTTGGACTTTTATGAACTTCACATAGTTTAACGTCTTTCCTAAAGTCAAAGTCAGAACGAAGTGCCCTATTTACTCACATGCTTTTTTACGTCTTCCATCAAGAAAACCTGCTATGAACGACTGTCCTGCCCCTGCCTCCCACCGAGGAAGCTCGTGTTGAAAAAGAAGACTGTGCTGTCTGCTGGGTCCACCACGCTGGGTTTGGGGCGACAGTAAGGCCCTGTGGGGGTGCGCCCCACGGGAGCCCCGTTGGGTGCTGGTTCTGGGAGTCCTCTTCCCCTCCCTGCATCCATGCCCCCCATCAGCTCAGGCCCCTGAGGATGGCGTCTGGCCCCTCAGCTCCCTGGTGGGAGAGGGTCCTGGAGGGGTCCTGGCTCGGGTCCCTCCTCCCACTGAGGCCGTTCTTCCACCGACCCCTCGGTCCAGCAGGATGTGCCAACAGTGCTGTGGTGCAGCAGAAAGCTCTGTCCCTGTCTCCCTCAAGGCCCCCGGCTCCCTGTGTGTCCTGCCCACCTAAGGCCTACTCCCAGCTCGAGGGGGCCCTGTGGCTCAGTTCTGCCCTGACCGCCTCCCCCACCATGTGATGCCATCCACATGGGGCCACCTGACGACCAGGCTTCCCTCCAGCGGGCCGCAGCCTACAGCCCACTGATTGTGGGCCACTTAATTCATTTTGTTAATCGAAGCGAAATTCATAGCACACAGACTTAACCACTTTAGAGTGAAGAGTTCCGTGGTGTTTAGTGCATCGACAATGTGGAGAACATACTCTTCACACCACCTCTAACTGCAGGTGTCTCACCGGCCCTAAGGGAGACTCCATGCCTGTGGATTATACCGTCCCTCGCCACCACCTGCCCCAGCTCCTGGGAGCCACCGCTGCCTTCCACCCCTGGGTCGTGGCCTGGGCATTTCACAGGGACGGAGTCACACAGTGCATGAAACTCTTCTCTCCAGCTGCCTTCACCTGGCGCCGTGTTTCTCTCAGGGTCCTTCCAGCTCAGACCATGTGTCACTGCGTCACGCTTTTCCTTTTCAACTTTTTTTTTGAGATGAAGTCTCGTTCTGTCATCCAGGCTGGAGTATAGCGGCATAATCTCAGCTCACGGCAGCCTCTGCCTCCCAGGTTTAAGCAGTTCTCCTGCCTCAGCCTCCCAAGTATCTGGGATTACAGGCATCCACCACCATGCCCAGCTATTTATTGATTTTTGTATTTTTCGTAGAGATGGGGTTTCGCCATGCTGGCTAGGTGGGTCTTGAACTCCTGACCTCAGGAGATCCACCTGCCTCGGCCTCCCAAAGTGCCAGGATTACATAATCTCAACTTTTATTTTAGATTTGAGGGTGCAGGTTCGTTGCCTGGGTATATTGCGTGATGCCGAGGTTTGGGGTTCGATTGATCCTGTCACCCAGGCACCGAGCATGGTACCCAGTGGCTGATTTTTCAACCCTCAACCCCTCCTCCTGTCCCCTGCCTCGCAGTCCCAGTGTCCATTGTTCCCGTCTTTATGTCCACTTGTGCCCAGTGCTTAGCTCCCACTTACACGTGAGGACATGTGGTATTTGGTTTTCTGTTCCTGCATTAATTAACTCAGGATTACGACCTCCAGCTGCATCCATGTTGCCGCAGAGGCCATGACCTTGTTCTTTTTTACGATTGTGTAATATGCCACAGTGTATAGGTACCGCATTTGCTTTAGCCAGTCCACTGTGGATGGGCACCTGGGTTGGTTCATGTCTTTGCCGTTGTGATTAGCACCACGATAAACACGAATGCGCGTGTCTTTTTGGTAGAACGATTTGTTTTCTTTGGGATACTTGCCCATAATGGGATTGCTGGGTCAAATGGTATTTTTTGAGAAATCTTCAAACTGCTTTCCATAGTGGCTGAACTAATTTAGATTCCCACTAATAGTGTATAAGCGTTTGTTCTCTTTTCTCTGCAGTCTTGTCAGCATCTGTTTTCTGACTTTTTAATAATAGTCATCCGGACTGGTGTGAGATGGTGTCTCATTGTGGCTTTGATTTGCATTTCTCTGATGATTAGCGATGTGGAGCATGTTTTTCATGTGCTCGTTGGCCATTTGGATGTCTGCTGTTGAAAAGTATTCATGTATTTTACCTGTTTTGTTGTTGTTGTTGTTGTTGTTTTGTTTTTTGAGACGGAGTCTCGCTCTGTTGCCCAGGCTGGAGTGCAGCGCCATGATCTCGGCTCACTGCAACCTCCACCTCGTGGGTTCAAGCAGTTCTTTGCCTCAGCCTCCTGAGTAGCTGGGGTTACAGGCACCTGCCACCATACCCAGCTAATTTTTGTATTTTCAATAGAGATGGGATTTCACCATCTTGGCCAGGCTGGTCTTGAACTCCTGACCTCGTGATCCACACACCTCAGCCTCCCAAAGTGCTGGCATTACAGGTGTGAGCCACCGCGCCCAGCTGTATCTTACCCATTTTTTTTTAATAGGTTTATTTGTTTGTTGCCTTGTTCAGTTGTTTAAGTTTCTTATAGATTCTGAGTATTAGAACTTTGTCGGATGCGTAGTTTGTGAATGTTTTCTCCCTGTCTAGGTTTTCAGTTTACTGTGTTGGTGGTTTCTCTTGCCATGCAGAAGCTCTTTAGCTTAATTAGGTTCCCCTTGTCACATTTTGTTTTTGTGTTGATTGCTTTTGAGGACTTAGTCATAAATTATTTCCAAGGCTGATGTCAAGAAGGGTGTTTCCTAGCTTTTCTTCTAGAACTTTTATAGTTTGAGGTCTTACATTTAAGTCTTTAATCTACCTTGAGTTAATTTTTGTATATGGTGAAAGGTAGAAGTCCAGCTTCATTCTTCTGCCTGTGGCTCCCCAACTCTCCCAGCACCGTTTATTGAATGGGGAGTCCTTTCCTGATTGCTTGATTTTGTCAGCTTTTTCAAAGATCAGATGGTTGTAGGTGTGCAGCCTTAATTTTGGGTTCTCCATTCTGTTCCATTGATCTGTGTGTCTGTTTTTGTACCAATGCCATGCTGTTTGGGTTACTGTGGCCCTGTAATATAGTTTGAAGTCCAGTAATGTGATGCCCCTGGCTTTGTTCTTTTTCCTTAGGATTGCGTTGGCTGTTTGAGCTCGTTTTTGGTTGCATGTGAATTTTAGGATAGTTTTTCCTATTTCTGTGAAAAATGACTTTGTAGTTTGATGGGAAGAGCATCGAATCAGTAGATTACTTTGGGCAGTATGGCTATTTTAACAGTATTGATTCTGCCAATCTGTTAGCATGGGATGCGTTTCCACTTGTTTGTGTCATCTCTGACTTCTTTTTTATTTTTTTGAGACAGACTGTCTCTCCGCTGCCCAGGCTGGAGTGCAATGGTGCAATCGTGGCTCACTGCAACCTCTGCCTGCAGGATTCAAGCATTCTCCTGCCTCAGCCTCCTGCGTAGCTGGGACTACAGGTGTGCACCACGCCTGGCTAATTTTCTGTATTTTAATAGAGACAGGGTTTTACCATGTTGTCCAGGCTGGTCTCAAACTCCTGACCTCAGGTGATCCACCTGCCTTGGCCTCCCAAAGTGCTGGGATTACAGGCGTGAGCCACTGTGCCCGGCCCCTGATTTTTCCCGCAGTGTTTTGTAGCTCCCCTTGTAGAAGTCGTTTCATCTCTGTGGTTAGGTGTATTCCTGGGTATTTTATTTTATTTTTTGGCTATTGTAAATGGGATTGTCTTCTTGGTTTGGTTCTCAGCTTGAAGGTTACTGATGTATAAAAATGCTGTGGGTTGTTGTATGTTGATTCTGTATCCTGAAACTTTACTGAGGTCGTTTGTCTGTTCCAGGAGCCCTCTGGAGGAGTCCTTGGGGTTTTCTAGGCATAGAATCCTGTCGTCAGCGAGGAGAGGTGATTTGGCCTCCTCTTTTCTTGTTTGGATTCCTTGGTTTCTTTCTCCTGCCCGACTGTGCTGGCCGGGGCCTCTGCCCTGTGCCTCGGAGTGGCTGATGCACATTCCCCGGGGTGGCTGTGCCGTATCAGGTTTACCTGCTTGTGCACCGATGGTGCTGGAGTTGCCTTCACCTTGTGGCTGCCTCGTGGGTCGTGTTCCCTGTGGCCCACCTCTCATGAGGAGCCCCCACTGTGGTACCAAGGTCACTCCGCTGGCTTCTGCAGGCCGTCTGCCCGTGGTCGGGGTCTGTGCCCCTGTGAACCTGGCCCTGCATGGGGGCCACCGTATCTCCTCGAGGGAGGCAGACTTGTTAGTGACTTTCCCACGTATGTTTGATTTCTTGTCTGCTCCCACGGACCGTGTCGCCACAGAGTTCGGACACTGCCATAAGCCCCTGCTTTGTGCTTTCCCCGGCAGCCGGGATTTTGTGACTGTAGTTCCTTTCAGGGTGTTGAAAACTTTGATGACGTGTAGATCCCTGCCCGAGTGATACTTGCTCCATCCCACTTGTGTTTGCGCTTCATGAAGAGGCTGCCGTGCTCGCGGGGTCTTCCGGGACTTGCTTGCAGGAGCTCAGAGCAGGCCTGCAGCGTCTGGTGGCTCCTGTTGTCCGTGTCCACACGAGGATCCTGAGCTGCCTCAGTGTGCGGAGCCAGGGCTGCTTTCTCCCTGTGCCTCTGCCCACTGGTAATTGAGGGTGTGGCGCTGGATCGGGGGCTGGCTGTCCTTCCACTGGAAGACCTGGTGTGGACGCACAGGGTTGAGGAGCCTGGGCAGCTCCCTCTGAAGACCCGCTCCTTCCTGTCCTGTCTGTGTGTCCTCATGGAGCTGGCCGTGCAGAGATGTCCACGTTCCAGACCCACCCATCCGGAAGCCAGCCTAGGGGTGCGTGACTCTGCGGATTGTTATGTTGGTTCTGTTTCCTGAAACTTTACTGAGGTCATTTGTCAGTTCCAGGTGCTTCATTCCTTCCCAGGGAGATTCTCCAGCCACCTGGCAACCCTGCAGCCTCCCCACGGGGAAGCAGGGGTCGTCTCCAAGGCCTAAGCTCGTAGTCCCGGCGGCCTCCCTATGGGGAAGCAGGGGTCGTCTCCAAGGCCTAAGCTCGTAGTCCCGGCGGCCTCCCTATGGGGAAGCAGGGGTCATCTCCAAGTCCTAAGCTCATAGTCCCCTCGGCCTCCCCGTGGGAAGCAGGGGTCATCTCCAAGTCCTAAGCTCATAGTCCCCTCGGCCTCCCCGTGGGAAGCAGGGGTCATCTCCAAGTCCTAAGCTCGTAGTCCCCGCGGCCTCCCCGTGGGAAGCAGGGGTCGTCTCCAAGGCCTAAGCTCGTAGACTCTGAGGCCTGCGGGAGGTGGGGACACCAGTCTGTCAACTTCCCGCAGCCCCAGGGGCCGGACTGAGGGGAGGCAGAGCTCTGTGGGCCATGGGCCTGCTGGGGCCCCGAATTAACGTCCTGACGGGATTCTGGGAGGGAGGGTCTGGCAGCTCTGACCTCACGGCCTGTCCCCTGTGCTCCTGTGGGCCTTGGCACATCCAGGGGCCCCCAGGCGCCACTGTGGTGCTGGGCGCAGGCTTTAACTGGGCCCCGTCTCGCCCCCTCCCTGCCCTCCAGGTGGTGACGTGCACGTGGTGAAGCAGTGCCCGCCCGGCCACTGGTGGCCCCCGTGAGCACTGCATGGGGCCCAGCCTCGGCCACGGGGCGCTGGGTGCAGAGCAGTGGGTTGTTCCTCATGGGTGTCTGCTGGCTCCTGCTTGCAGGTGGGCCGAGGAAGCAGAACGGTCCCCTTGAATGACATGATCCAAAGGTGAGGGTCTGGGAAGCAGCCCCCTGAAACACCCAGGACCCGACAGCAGCACCCAGCATCCCGAGATGGCGGCCTGTGTGTCCAAGGGTGTGGGGGGTGTTGGGGTTTGGAGTGGAGCCCGTTCCCTGGCACACGGGAGGGTGTGGGGGGGTATTGGGGGTTGGGGTGGAGCCCGTTCCCTGGCACACGGGAGGGTGTGGGGGGGTATTGGGGGTTGGGGTGGAGCCCGTTCCCTGGCACACGGGAGGGTGTGGGGGGCATTGGGGTTGGGGTGGAGCCCGTTCCCTGGCACACGGGAGGGTGTGGGGGGCGTTGGGGTTTGGGGTGGAGCCCGTTCCCTGGCACACGGGAGGGTGTGGGGGGCGTTGGGGTTGGGGGGGGGAGCCCGTTCCCTGGCACACGGGAGGGGTGTGGGGGGCGTTGGGTGTTGGGGTTTTGGGTGGAGCCCGTTCCCTGGCACACGGGAGGGTGTGGGGGGCGTTGGGGTTGGGTGGAGCCCGTTCCCTGGCACACGGGAGGGTGTGGGGGGCGTTGGGGTTTGGAGTGGAGCCTGTTCCCTGGCACACGGGAGGGTGTGGGGGGGTATTGGGGGTTGGGGTGGAGCCCGTTCCCTGGCACACGGGAGGGTGTGGGGGGCATTGGGGTTGGGGTGGAGCCCGTTCCCTGGCACATGGGAGGGTGTGGGGGGCGTTGGGGTTTGGAGTGGAGCCCGTTCCCTGGCACACGGGAGGGTGTGGGGGAGGTATTGGGGGTTGGGGTGGAGCCCGTTCCCTGGCACACGGGAGGGGTGTGGGGGGCGTTGGGTATTGGGGTGGAGCCCGTTCCCTGGCACATGGGAGGGTGTGGGGGGCGTTGGGGTTTGGGTGGAGCCCGTTCCCTGGCACACGGGAGGGTGTGGGGGGCGTTGGGGTTGGGGTGGAGCCCGTTCCCTGGCACACGGGAGCTGGTGGAGGCAGAGGGGCCCTGGGGGCGGATTTCGTGCTGGCTCCAGCTTGACCTCCTGCCCCCCCATGTGGTTGGCTCTCAGTGGTGCCACGTCCTTGTCTGCAAGCCGGACACCTGTGAGGATCCTGGGCCAGAGCTGAGGGTGGGCTTTGGTGCATCCCCCAGTGGCTGAACAGGGCCAGGGGTCAGGTGGACACGGAGGCCATTGCTGTCCCCGACAGCATGGCTGGGAGGATGTGTCAACGTCTCCTCATCCTGAGCAGTTATTTCTGGGGACGGCTTTGACTCCAGGGTCCCTGAGCCAGGTGACCCTCTCTCAACATCACCAGGGTTTAGCTTGGATTCTTTTTTCCTGAACCAAACTTTACGTAGTGCGTATTTGTGGCGTGTGTGCACGGGGCCTCCATGATGTGCGTGCTCGGCCCTTGGTCTGGAGCCCATGTAGGAGACTCACCCATAACAGGAAGCTGGCAACCCCCGCCCCGCGAAGCCTGATGGGCCTATTCAGGCCGGTTGAAAACACACAGCTCCTTCATTCAGGCGACCTGCCCTGCGAGGGTCCACATCCCAGAGAGTCTGTAGTGAGTGTCACAGGGAAACTGCAGGGGCTGCTCCGGAATGCCGGGCGTGGTTTCCTGAGATGGTGGTTATTAGTCCGTTCTCACATTGCTAGAACTACCTGAGACTGGGCAATAATTTATGAAGAAAAGAAGTTTAATGGACTCACTTCTGCAGGCTCTACAGGCAGCCTGGCTGGGAGGCCTCAGGAAACTTACAGTCACGGCGGAAGGCCAAGGGGAGGCCAGCACGTCCTCATGGCCGGAGCAGGAAGGAGACAGTGAAGGGGAAGTGACCTACACTTTTAAACGCCCAGATCTCATGAGAACTCACAATCACGAGAGCAGCGAGGGGGAACTCGGCCCCCATGATTCAGTCACCTCCCGCCAGGACCCTCCTCCAACACTGGGCGTGACAATTCAGCATGAGCTTTGGGTGGGGACACAGAGCCAAACCATATCAGGGGGTTACCTCTTACCCTGGATAGAAGGAGGGAGGGTCCTGCAGGGCCCATTTTCCCACCTGCCCCAGGGCTTGGAGGCTGGGATGGGGAAGGTACCCACGCGGTTGAGAACAGTTGGCTATGGTCCTGTTCATGCTCCAGTACCTGGTGCAGGGCCTCCCAAGCCATAGCCCTGTCCATGCCCCAGCTGTGCCCACAGTGCCTGGTGCAGCGGCCTCCCAAGCTATAGCCCTGTTCATGTGTTGTCGAGTGAATTCTTTTAGTTGGAGATATTTTCCTACCATTTGCCATTAGCATTTCTAGGATAAAATTCTTTCCTGATGAACTGGTCATCCTTAACCCCTGTCTGTGCATGGGCAGGGACCTTCATGTTGTGGAAGAGGCCATGCCCTCGAGGCCCTTCCAGCCCCTCCTCAGCACTGTGGTGTTTGGGGTCCTCGTCCAGCCCTGAGGTGTGCGACCGCCTGGCCTGGGCCCGCTCAGGAGAGGCACTGGGAATACGTGTGAGTCCAGAAGCAGCTCCTTTCCAGGGCCTGCCAGTCCTCACAGCGTCAGCGTGGACAGCAGTCGGTACCCAGGGTGTCAGGTGCCCGGAGGACCAGCCGTGAGCCCGCTGCCCTGTTCCTACTGGGTGGGCTGGGAGGAATTCCAGAGGAAGGCCTGTGCACTAGCCCAGCCACCCAGGACAGCACGTTGGACCCGTCCTGAGGATGACACGGGCTCCGCCTGTTCTTCGCAAAGAGCCCTGGAAGGGCCCCGTGGGGTGGTGGTTGGGGAGGGGGCGGCCAGGGCTGTGCTTTGCGTTTTAGGAAAAGGAGACTGTGCGGAACTGCTGTTGACGGTTTAAGGAAAGGTGCTTTCCACTCTACCAAGTACTAATGTGTGTGAAAATCAGACAGGAGCTCAGTTCCCGCTGTGCCCGGCAGACACCAGCCCAGCCTTGGCCACCGGGCCCTCTTGCCCGTCCACTGCAGATCCAGGAGAGGCGGCCGCCCCCCTCTCTAGGTCAGGTCAGGCCGATGTCCTGGGGCTGGGACACTTGGTGTTGCTCCCGGGGTGGTCCTGGGGGCCACTCAGCTGGCATTCATCACACATGTGTGTGTTGGGGTGACAAGGACGGGGCAGTGAGGGTACTTGGGACGTGGAGCCCTTCGTCCTGACTGATTTTCCGGGGCCAGTGGCGTCCGTGCACTGAGGGGAACCTCGCTGGTCTTTGCAGCCCATGCCAGGGGCTGTGGCTTTCAGGGGCCTGCTGGGCCGTGGCCTCCTTTGGGCCTCAGGCAGGCTGCACAGTGGAGGCTCGAGAGCCCTGGACTCCACCTCCAGGTGCAGAGGAGACCCCAGCCCAGGGCAGCTGGTGGGCCTCCTGGGGGGTATTTGGTTCTGGAGCCCCCTCCTAGTGTCTGCAGAGGGGCCTGGTGGATGGTGGGAGGTGGGAGGATTGTGGGGGTGTCAGGCCTTGGCTTGCCATCATTGGCTCACAGTGGGCGTCCCTGGGGACAGAAGCAGAGAGAGGGCAGGGCAGGGGGCCAGCAGCAGGGGGCCGGCAGGCGGGCACCAGATGGGGTGGGCAGGGGTGATGTGGCTTTCCGTGCCAGAACAGGCGGCATCCTGCCACCCCCTCCTTCGCGGCTCCACCCGCCCGTCACTTTGGCTGCAGGGGGCGTGACGCCCCCTCCCTGCTCTGAGTCACTCCTCCTCCAACTCCGCCCCACCCCCGGAAGCTCTCGGGCACCTCGAACGACCACAGCCCGCTGGCCTAGGGGCCTGTGGCTGCCAGGAGCCACCTCTTCCTAGGAGCCCCTCCGTCTCCATCTGTGGGAGACAGTGGCATGGGTGTGGGAGGGCTGTGCCGTCTCCCTGTGTGGGAGACAGTGGCATGGGTGTGGGAGGGCTGTGCCGTCTCCCTGTGTGGGAGACAGTGGCATGGGTGTGGGAGGGCTGTGCCGTCTCCCTGTGTGGGAGACAGTGGCATGGGTGTGGGAGGGCTGTGCCGTCTCCCTGTGTGGGAGACAGTGGCATGGGTGTGGGAGGGCTGCGCAGGACCCCAGGGGCTGCAGATGGGAGGATGGAAGGGTGGATGGGTGGACAGGGCTTTTTCCAGCCTTGGCTTAGCCACACACCTCCCCATCTCATGCTGGCCTCTGAACACACTGACCTCTGGGGTCTTTCAGGGGATTTCCCGTAGCCACAGGCCTCCTCCCACTGAGGACCCAGCCTCATGGGCAGCCCCCAGCTGGCCCCACAGCAAGTCCTGAGTGTGGCCCTTGATGCAGCTGCACCCCAGGACACACGGCCCTGCCCATCCATCTGCTCCCAGGCCAGGGCTCCTTGCTGGGCTGGTTGGCTTCGATCCCCAGCCGCGGGAGCAGGAGTGCCCCGGGAGGGTGGGTGTCACTGACGCAGATGGAGCGGGGGTCCTGTGTGCGCTGCCCTTCCCCTTCCTGCGCTCCACACCCTTGCGTGATGTTCGCCCGTGTGGGTCCCTGGCTGTGCCCTGCATCAACCGCGAGCCTGTGGGGCTCCCATCTGCTGGGGGTCCCTGCAGTGCTGTGGAGGGAGGGGAGCTTGAAGGATGGGGTTGGGATGGTTCCAAGTGTAGAGACCTCCCAGAGGCCTGGAGATTGGGGAGGCCTGAGCAGGGTGGAGGTGGCCTTGGTCCCTACAGTGGATGTCTCCAGTGGCAGTGACTGCAGTGGTTTTGGGGTGGTGGCATCGGGGAAGGGAGCACCCTTCCCTTTTCGGGGTGGGCTCCAGCTTCCCGTCTGCACCTTTAGGCCCCTGTCAGTCCCCTGCAAGCCTCGGACCCCAGTGGCCTGGCCCTGCCCCAGGCTGCAGAGACCAGAGCCAGCCCTACTGGGCTGCTCCTGCCTTCATCCCTCTGCTGTTTGCAGCCCTGGCCCCCACAGGCTGAGCCCGGGACAGCAGGACCCCCTCCCCCTCTGGACTCTGGATGGGCCTCTAGGCCTCTTGAGGAAGGGTGGGGGACCTGAGCTGGAAACGCTCCTCAGGTGCCGCCCCTCCCAACTCGGAAATCACATGATTGTTCGTTATGGGACAGCTCCTGGAAGACGATTCACTGAGGCCGGGGGCATGGGTACCTCCCTGCTGGCCGGGTACCTGCTCTGTCCTGAGCACCCTGTTCCAGGAGCCGGCTGAGGTCCAAGCTTGGGGGAGATGGAGCCGGCCCAGGCAGCATTGGCGACACAGGCCAGGGCACCCTTTCCACTGGGGTGCAGGTGCCAAGGCCTTGCCAGAGCAGGTCCAGTGTGTACCGCTGACCCCACCGGGGCCTGAGAACTTGTGGATCTGTGTTTGGGGAGAGGACAGGCTGGGGCAGGTGCCTGGGCTTGCTCCCCCTTATCCAGTGCTGCTGCTGCTGCGGCCAGCATCCTCCCTACCTGGCTGGGCACACCTGCCTCAGGGTTCAGGACCCAGGAGGTGCCCCAAGCCCCACCCCGAGTCAGGGCCAGCTCCGTTCTCTGCTCTGGGGTCCGGGGCGCAGCCTGAGTGTCTGTACCTCTGGACGGGGTCCGGGGCGCGTCCTGAGTGCCTGTACCTCTGGGCGGGGTCCGGGGCGCGGCCTGAGTGCCTGTACCTCTGGGCGGGGTCCGGGGCGCGGCCTGAGTGTCTGTACCTCTGGGCGGGGTCCGGGGCGCGGCCTGAGTGTCTGTACCTCTGGGCGGGGTCCGGGGCGCGGCCTGAGTGTCTGTACCTCTGGACGGGCAGCCCCAGGAGCAGGCTTCTCAGCTGCTGCAGGGCCAGGCGGCCTCGGTGTCCTCCAGGTGTGCCCCTGTGGGTGGTCCTGGAATGCGGGGCCCTGTGCAGTGAGAGGCAGGAGTGGGTAGGGCCAGGCCTCGGACAGCAGGACCCCTCTGGGCGGCCCGGGGGGAGGCGCCACTGCCCACCACTCTAGCGGTGGGGGGAGTGGTCCCTGCTGCTGTGGGCAACTCTCTGCGGTCTCAGGCACCACTCCTCAGCCCCTGGAGGGCCTGAGCCTCCGCTGCCCGGAGATGCTTTGTTGCTCAGGCGGTTGCCTTAATCACTAATTGATGGCAGTTCCCCGTGTTGTCTGAGGATGTCGATATTAAACCCCAGAACATGGTTCCAGACAATTTCAGACCAGACAGGACCAGAATCCACAGAACTGGCCGGGGAAGTTACCCCTGAACGTGTTTCATGGGTGGAAGCTTTCACTGTAATTAAGGTGGGGGAGGGAGATGGCAAGAATGCTGCCCTCAACAGGGTCCTGCCAGGGGTGCGGGCACCAGGACCCCCGGCTCTGGGTATGTACCTGGGCAGGAGAAGCCACGATTGTTTCAGAGCCCGGGGCCCCACAGGCCTCAGCTCTGGGCTGCTGCCACATCCTGGATGTGTCTTTCACAGAAAAGGGTGAGGGCATTGCTGCCAAGACAGAGCCTGGGGCACAGGGTATGTTCCCAGAGTAAGACCCCAGTTGGCTCCCCGAGGCTGGAAGGGCAGTGGTGCCAGCTGGGGACAGAGCCCTGTCCTGGAACTGCCCGAGGGTGCTGGGAAGCTGCCAGGCCACCTGGGCGAATCCGAGCTGGACACCAGGGCTCCAGGGTATGCAGAGGCTGCCGGCTGCTGGTCACGGGGGTCTGCCCGTCTGCTCCTGGGTGAGGGGACAGTGGAGAAGGGGAAGGTGGCCAGGTGGGCCCTCTGAGACGCGTGGGCAGCGCACATAATGCTGGGCCATGGCACTGGCACCCAGGCATGACCTCGAGGCTCCAGGCCCCCTCTCGACTGAGGAGTCCAGGGTCAGAGGCCAGCACCCACGCCCACATCCCCTCTCCTGACCTCTGACCTTCCTGCCCTGGTGTTTCAAGACATCCTCAGTGGTGCAGGAAACTGCGTGGGGCCCAGCAAAGATTGAGGGACCGGCTTCCTCCAGGGCCCTGTGCTCCTTTCCCGGGCGCTGCGGCTGGACGCTTCTGCTCCGTGTTCCCTGCTGTAACTCGGGAGCCTCCCCACCCCTGCCCAGCGGCTCCGATGCCTGGCTCTAGCCCCACCTGTCTTGTCCCCATCTGTGTCGATCCTGCCTGTCAGCCTGGTGAGTCTTTGTCCCCAGAGGCCGTGGCGAGAGGGTGAGGGGTCTGTGAGGTGATGTCTGGTGACTCCTGTGGCTCCTGTTCACCCAGTGGGCCAGGGTGCCCCAGGGGCGGAGGGTGGGGGCGCACCCATTGCCAGGAGGAGCTGTCGGGCCGGTTCCGACTCTTCCACCCAGCCCGGTGTTTCCTAAGGCAGGAGCCCCGTGTGGGCCAGACATCCCCAGAGGCCACACAAGCTCTGCAGGGCCAGCGTCTCGGAGTCCTGTGGGACGATTCTCCTCATCACAAGCCCTTCCCGGGTCATAGGAGACGAGATGGCATTTAATCAACTTTTGCGTGCATTTCAACCACGTGTGACATTTGATCTTTGTGACAGCTCTCCTAGTAATGTCCACTTCTGGTGTGCAGTCCTCCCATGGGTGAAGGGGCTGGTTCTGCCTGAGGACACTCTGAGGTGGGGGCCTCTCCTGGACGAGCGGGTGGGGTGAGCTGTGAAGGAAAGTGTCCCAGGCCTGGGACATGCCTGCAGCTGTGGGCAGCTCACCTACCACGTGGCAGCTCTGAAACTGTCCAGCACCCACTTCCTGGGCCTCCAAAGACATCAGGAGGGGACCTGGGGTGTCGGGAGCAGAGCTGATTCTCCAGCTCTTGGGGCAGCTTTCGTCAGGGGTGCACACATTGTGCCAGGGTGACATAGCGCTGGCTCCCGGTGCCCTGCAGCAGCCTCTGTTTACTCTCCTGGGCCCTCACTGGGAGCATTTTCTTACCAGTTTTGATACAAGCCCTGGCTTATGAAAAGACTGGGTTTTAACCTGAAACCCTGCTGGGGCTTCGGGCTTTCCCCAGATGGTTTGTTATTTGAAGTGCTCCTTCCACACCCACGTGGGCCAGCTGCTCGGCCGAGTGCTAGACGCAGAGGCGGGTCCCTGCAGGGCAGGATGAAGGTTCTAGCCAGGCCCACAGGAGGGCAGATCATTGTTTTATTCTTGGGGAAAATGTTGAAATGTCACCTAACGCTGTTACCTTGGACTCGGTGGTGGCTGTGCCAGAGGCGACGTCTTGGCGGTCTCCTACTTTGAGCCGGTGTTTGGCCTTAGATGTGCTGTAGAGGGGCGGCTCCCTCGGCTCTCCCCAGCTCCCTCTGCTCCCTCCAGCTCCCTCTCGCCCCCTCTCGCCCAGTTCCCAGGCCTGGCAGGACCTTCCCGGCAGACATGTGGATGGGCCACCTGTGCCGGCAACCGGGAAACCAGAAACAACCAGAAACAATTGCCGTTGGAGAGCTGCTTTCTGGAAAAGCTCCTTACCTTTCCTCTGGTTGTTTTGTTGCTCCTGGTAAGCCTGGGGATGGCGGCGAGACTCTTGAGAACAGTCAAATGCTGCGCTAGGGAGGACGAACATCCATGCTGTCTGGGTGCCGGCCTTAGTGCTGATGAGTCTCGAGACAACCTATCCCTGATTGTGGGACCTGGTTTAGGGACCGAGACCCCAGCCAGCAGCCCTTGGGGAGGACCTGGAGACGCTGCCGGACACCGTGAGAGGTGTGGGAGGCTGGTGTTGGTTTCTCAACCCACCCGTGTGGACGCAGAATCCAGAGGAACTGGGAGGAAGCGTCCCCGTGCTCGATTCTTGCAGGACTGCTCTCAGTTGACAACGCCAAAAAATAAAAACCTTCCGTGAAGAATGGATATTTTTAAAACCCTCGATTCTGATGCATTTGCTGTTCTGGGAAGATTGTGTCTGTGGCCCTTTGGTCAAGTCGCACAATGAGGGTGGGTGCTGGTGGGCCTGGAGCTCCGAGCTGCTCTGCCCCACGCCGTCGTGCGCAGGCAAGTACAGAGGTGCTTCCTTCAGGCAGTCCTGGTTCCTGGGAAGGAACCCGCTGGCTGCGAGATGGGACTGTGGGGAGCCGCGTTGCTTCCTCCTCTTGCCTGCATCCTAATTTGAGAGGTGGGCAGCACGGGTAGAGAATGCGCTGACAGTATCACACGGTGTAAATCACGCTGAGGAACGTGACAGACCAGTCTTGGCCCCCATAATCACGACCCGTGCCCACACTTCTTTGCCCGGAAGTACAGGGAGCTCCGGGAACTCCCATGAGAGGACTTTGATGGACTCTGTAGACGCTGGTTCCTGGTGACCGTGGTGGTTGCAGGCCACTCTTGGGACACCAGGCTGATTTGCCCAAACGTCCCCTTCAGAAATGTCTCCCAATGGCCTTGCAGGACGGTGGTCCCCTCCCCCTTTCCTGCTTTAGCTCCCTCCCTGGCACCTGGCGCCACCCTGTTGGCTCGTTGAGTGTCTGTTTCCCCCACTCTGAAGAGTTCACTCTGGGAGGGCATCTTCCTCATTCCCAGGTCTGGAATGGGCTTGGCCAGTGGTTCACGCGGTGACCTCTGACCTTGGCTGGTTAGCAGGCCCCCATGTCCCCAGCGGGTCCTAGACCAGAGCCTTCTGGTCAGACAGTGCCAAGGTCCAGCCCTGAGTGGCCCAGCAGGATGAGATGGGGATGTGAGTGGGGGGCATGAGTCGGAGGCCCCAGAATGTGCAGGGCGTTGACCTGCATGTGGTGGGTAGGGAAGGGTTTGCATTCAGGGCTCAACCCCCAGAAGCCAGGGTCGATCTGAGGTGGGCACCTACCACCCTCTTGGGGTGCTCACCCAAGTCCTCAGGGGCTGAGTGTGGGGAGCGGTGGGGTAAAGAGATGGTGCTGGGGTTCCTTTGCCCCCCTTTCCCAGGGCCACAGGGCTCCTCGGTGGTTCACAACAGGCTCTGTGTATAAGGAAGGGGCCATGCCCACTCCCCTCTGAGGCCCAGATCAAGTGACCACCCCAACCCTCTGCACACTCACTCCTTCTGGGGGCCTGCCTGGCTCCCTTGGTGACCAGGGCTGCCCACGGCACCCCCACACAGCCCTGTTCCTCTGCTCCCTCTCCTCCCATCGCAGGGGCCTGGCCTCCGCCCCCTCCATGGGCCCCCGTGAGAGGGGACTTGGGACTAGGGACTAGGGGAAACTGGGTGGGGTCTGGGGGCAGATGCATGGCATGGGGGCTCAGGAGCGGGGGTCAGCCCTGCTGTTGGGTGACCATGTGGTGGCTCCCGGGCCCCCCAGGCTTGGTCCTGTGGCAGGTAGGAGGCAGGTGTGTGGGACCTGGGGCTCAGGGCTCCTTGGGGGTGACCCCAGAGATGGTGGGGTCCTGCTGGGATGTCCCTGGCTCACCTACTGCTCCGTAGGCCCCACCCAGGCCTCTGCTATGCAGACCCTCACTGTACCCTCCCACTGGCAGATGAGGAAACCGAGGACCCAAGGAGGTGGGCTTGGGGGTGGCCTGCATGGAGCCCACCATGAGGCAGGGATTGGTTTTGGGGGCTCCGAGTGCAGCACTGGCCGCTTGCCCAGCTTGGAACCAGACATTGACCTTTGCCTAGAACTGTCTCCGACTTCTATGCTGCTGATGGAAGGCCGGGTGGACACCTGGAAGGTTCAGGAACGCTTGCCCGGGGCTCCTCACTGCAGTGACCTGTCCCAGGCGCCTCACACACACCTGACCTCGGGGTACTGCCGCTTCTGCCGGTGCCACCCCGGGCTTTGCGGCCTCAGTCCCTTCCCTCCCCGATACAGAGCCAGTGTGCAGGGAGCTCCGGGAACTCTCATGAGAGGACTTTGATAGACTCTGTAGACGCTGGTTCCTGGTGACCGTGGTGGTTGCAGGGCCACTCTTGGGACACCAGGCTGATTACATACTGTTCTCTTCAGAGCACACAGGGAGCTGTTTTGACAGATTCCTGCCAGTGGACTTCCTTCTCCTTACCTCCTCTGCTGAGTGCTGGAATGAGAGCTGACCTCTTCTTTGGGAGCCGGGAATGGGGCTGAGCCTAGGCTTGCGTGGGGCAGAGCTGGTGGTCATAGGAGGTTCCTGGCCCAGCCCGGGGCAGTGCAGAGACCCTCATGGGTTGCTAATGGCAGGTGCAGCGGGCAGGGACCTGAAACAGCCACTGGGTCTCCAGTTCCACTGGTTTGGAGCCTTCGGGGCTGAGGGTTGGGAGGGCATGAGGGCCGCTGTGCACAGTGGAAGGCCAGGTGTGTCTGACCCGGGGGCAACAGGAGCTGGGCATCAGGGTGGAGCCACGGTCATCCGGAGGATAGCTACGATGCCGGTCAGCCTCCTGCCAGTGCCTGTGACTCACCTGGCAGGATCTGGGACGGTGGGTCCCTGAGTAGGGATCCCTGTGGACATGGCTGGCAGAGACCACTTGGCTGGGGGCTTCTCATGGGTGCTGGTGCGGTGAGCCCTGCCCACAGGGTTCCACTCTGCTGCTCACATGGTGTCCTGGAGCCACATCGGGGATTCCTGTCCCACCTGCACCTTCCCTGAGCAGCATCTGCACGGCTGTCTCGGGTGCCACTGTCTGGGACTTGGTGTCCCTGTGGCCGCCCTCCTGGTCAGTCTCAGGAAGCGGGGACAGATGTGTTCAAATCACAGGCACTGCAAAGTGGGGGCCGCATGTCCCTAACCCCATGGCCCCACCCTCAGCCCCACCCCTGACACTCCCTCAACGCCATGGCCCTGCCCTGGCAAGTCCCCCCACCTCACAGCCCCGCCCCTGACACGCCCTGACCCCCCACAGCCCCGCCCTGGCAAGTCTCCCCACCTCACAGCCCCGCCCCTGACACGCCCTGACCCCCCACAGCCCTGCCCCCAGCACACCCCTGACTTTACAGCCCCACCCCCTGCACGCCCTGACCCCACAGCCCCGCCCCGGCACACACTCACCTGCTGCTGCCTCCTGGCCGGGAGCCCCTGCCGGAGCTGCCTCCTCCTCACACCCTCGGGAGGTACTGGCTTCGCAGGTGTGCAGGCACAGGTGACACAGTTGCCGTGACTCCCTTATGCTTCTGGCTTGTTATTTAATACATTTTGCTTCCCATCCCTTTCCTCTCCAGGAGGGACTAACCTCAGGAACTTGTGCTTATTCTCTAAGGTGGAGGTGATGGTGGCTGGGCTCTCTTGCTGGTTCACAGCTTGGGGGGCCGGAGGCTTAGGGCTCCACGCTGTGCAGGCTGCTTGGGGTCCTGGGGGAGGCCACCAGAGCACGCGCCCATGCACAGGAAGATGCTGGCTTCGTTTCCCAGGGCAGTATAGAACTGGATTCCAGGTACCCATGTGCCAAGTGCCAGGGTCAGGGGCCTGGCACAGCAGGTGCCATTTGGCCGTCCTAGGTATGCGCGTGGGCGTGGACCACCAACCTCGTCCTCAGCTCTGTTGGGAATGGCCAACGCTGTGCCAACCATGGGCTTCTGTGCCCGCTGGGGCTCTTCTGCCTCTACCGGGTGCTCCAAGAAGGAGTACAGGGGTCTCTAGGCAGCGGCAGCCTGGGCCTGGGTGGAGCCTAGGTGGACAGAGGGTCCTTGGACCCAGAGCTGCCCAGCAGAGTTCATCTCCCCAAGCTGTAGGCAGCCAGCTCAGCCCTGGGCCTTGCCCTGACACCCCGTCCCGTCCCCACTGCAGAGGGCAGGCCCCGCAGACTCTGAGGTCCATCCCGTTGGGGTTGGCTGCTGGATGGCATCGGTGTCTCTGTCTCCCCTGCCACGGCCCAGCTGCCCTCTTGTTCCCTTCCCTCCTCCAGTTCAGCCCCGTCCATCACACGTGCCAGTTCGCAGCCCACTTCCCTTTAACATCTGGTGATATCGGGTGACGCTACATGGCGGCAGCTGCTCCCTGCCTGTGGGGCTGTGGCCCGGGCTGCCTCGGAGTGGCTTTGCTGGTGCCAGAGCAGCCTCTGCCTTGATGACATAATCTCTGTTTGGGTGTGCGTAGGTTTTCCTGAGGGAGGAGGCTGGGATGCAGGGTGGGGTGGCTGCCGCCTGGAACTGGGGATCTTGGGGGTTGTGCCAGCTTGTGGGTGTCGGCCACAGGTCTCGTCTGTGCAGCACGGTCTGTCCTCTGCCGCCTCTCTGCCCAGTGCCCAGCTCTGATGCCTGGCAGCCTCTTCTCTCACCCCTTGAAGCCCCACCCCCTCCGTCAACCTGGTTCTGACCCCCTGTGCCAGTCAGTGCCCTTCTAGGCACTTGCAGAGGGGAGGTGAGGAGCGCCCTTCTAAGGCGCTCTCCCCACCTCTGCAGAGTCAAGCCCCACTGCCGTCTTGTGCAGAGGAGACCAAGGCCACAGGTCACAGCCCCTTTCTCACCCCTAGGTGCTCTGCTGACCGCCCTCCCACTTCACCCACTGACCAGCTTGTGGATCTGTCCATACACTGCGGTCCTTTTCCTGCCTGTGCCCAGGCTGGCCCCTCACCTGGGCACCCTCTCCCTGCCCCCCGCTGATGCCCACTTGTCTGGAGGGCCCAGCACAGGCGTCCTCTCCCCAGGATACGACCCTGCACCTTCATGCCGGCTCTGCCCTGTGCTCCAAGCCCTGAAGCCTCCATGGGTCTTTGTCATGGTGCCTGTAGCTCAGGCTGAAAGACCTCTGGGTGTGTGACTCTGTCCCCAGGGTCCGTGAGGATGGACACTTTGTCTGCTGTGTCTGTGCTGAACCCTGGTGCTATCCTGGAGCACCCTGGGAAGGGAGTGGGCATTTTCCAGTTCAGAGGAAAATGTGAAGAAACCTTTCTTCTAGAAACCGTTCTGTCTCCTCCTCCACACACCGAGTGCCTAAAGCACTTGCCCCACCAACGGCACAGGGTACCCCCAGGGAGCAGTGGAGATGAGATGAGGCTCCAGGCCGTGCCTCCTAGGAGTGGTCAGTACCCACCCCAGTGTCTCCCTGGGTCTGCCTCTGGCCTTGGCTGTGTCTTCCCTGCCTTTAAAATAACCATGTTTGTGTGTTGTGGGGGTGGGTTCCAGATGTCAAATTCCCCACAGAATAAGTGAACATGAGGCTGGGGTAAAAGTGGGTAAAACAGTGAAATGTTGTGAACCAGTGGGTGTCCTAAACCTGGCTCCAGGACACAGGGCCTTGCAGTGAGAGCCATGTGCAGGCCCTTCATGGGTGCAGCACACTGGGGGTACAGACCTGGGGACACAGGCTTGGGGGCACAGAATTGGGGACGTAGGCCTGGGGACACAGGTGGAGGCAGCTGCTGGCCTGGGAGTCATCTGGAGGGGCTCATCCTGGAGGCCAGTGGGTGACATTGTGGGACCCCCCCGTCTTATGTGTATGGAGAATGTCCTGGGTTTGAAAGGCAAGTGGAGGCGGTCTGGAAAGCCCATCAGAATCCCTTTCCTTGGTGTGGATAGAGGCTCCCTGGGCAGGGTACATGGGCAGGTCTCATGAGTGACAATTGGGGGGCTGTCCTTCTCCCGGAAGGGCTTGCAGGTGTGGGAAACGGTGCCTTCTGCAGCTTTGCATAGGCCTGCGGAATGGCCCTCGTGCTGGGCGCATGCACTCCCAGGCCACTCAGGTCACAGTGGACACAGCTGCAGCCCTCAGCCTCCTCTCGTTCATCTTGGGGCCGTTTGCAAACTCCCCCAGGCTTGCCCAGTGAGTGTCAGCAGGGCCGACGCCCCTGTCCTCTGGAGACGTGGAGCAGGGTGGAGGGGAACCAGGAACAGCTGCCCACGCGTGCATGGCTTCCCCAAAAACCCCGGGCCTGCCTGTTTGGGGGTGTTCACGGGACGGAGCAGCTTTCAGTGGGGGTGGCCGGTGCCCGGGACGGCAGCCCAGTGGAGTCGGACTCAGGCGTGTGTGGCTCGTTCTTGCCGTGTCCCTGCTGTGGTGGGCGCCTGCCTAATCCTGTAACAGTCCTGGGAATAGGACGTGCGTGACCCCAGGCCCATGTCTTCACTGACTGGGGCTCAGCCCCTCCTGCCTCGCATAGGAGCGAGAGTTCAGCCCGCCCCACGGCGACCCTCTTCTAGGGTGAGGGGCCCTGGCAGCATCGGGGTGGGGGGTGTTGAGGTGGAGGAGCTGCTCTGGGGTGGGGGTTTGTGCCACGTGGGGCCTTCCTGCCACCTCACCAGGTGTCCCTCTGTTTTATTCTGCAGTGAACTTTGACCACTTCCAGATCCTTCGGGCCATCGGGAAGGGCAGCTTTGGCAAGGTAAGGCAGGGCCTGGCGTGGGGATTGGGCTGAGGGCTGAGGGGGCAGAACTGTGGAGTCGGACGTGCTGTTCCCTGAGTCCACCTACCCCCATCCTCCTCAGGAGAAGCAGCCTCACCCGGGCAGAGGCTCCAGGTCCTTTAGGGAGGGCGTGGGCGCACCTCCCATGGAGGCAGCGGGCTGTGCCGCCGTCAGACTGGGCCCCATAGTGTCACCAACACCGCAGCGTCCACGAGCCACGGGGACAAAATCGCAGCTTTGGCTGAACCGGAGCCCAGAGGCCGGGCTGTGCCTACGGCTGCTCCTCAGGGCCTGCAGGGGACAGGATGGAGGGTGGGTGCTGAGCGTGCATCCTCAGCTGGGCCCTGTCCTCTTCCCCATCCCTGTCTCCAGCCGCGTCCAGAATGCCCGGCTGCTGTCCTCCACGTGGGCCTGCTGGCTGGCCTGGACGGAGCCCGTTCCTTTACGCTCCTTTTGTTTTCTCTTGGCCAGACCTAACTTCCTGATTGCCGCCTTGTAATATCTAGAGATCAGGGGCAATTATAACTCAAAGAGGCTTAACGAGCACTCGGGAAAGGTTGAAATTAGCCCTCCGGCTTCTGCGCGCGGCTCTGTTGTGGATGAATCACTTCTGAATGGACAGTTCTTTTCAGCTGTCCCAGGAGGCTTAGCAGATGGGCTCTGCCTCCCTCCCGCTCCTGGCTGTACAGCTGCCTGGACACTGTCTATTTAAGCCCCATAAGCCCTTTTTAAAGCGATTGCCGGGCTACTGGAGTATAATGCGTAGGGTATTTGAATGTGATTAATTACCTCCATTTCATTGTATCGCAAGCCATGGCTCTGCTAGGTTACTTGCGGCCTGGGGTGATGAAAAGTCAGAGCGAATGAGGCCCTTTGCGCAGTGTGTTGAGAAAGCTCCCGTGCACCGAGGAGAGAGTGCTTTTGAGTCCCTGCGTGTGGGGAGGCGCCCGTGGACCTGCACCGTTTTGTTGCCGGTGAGGCCGGTTGAGCGTCGAGGTGAGGTGCTGAAGCTGGCGGAGTCCGTCAGAGACACTCAGGGCTGTTGGGACTGCGTCAGACCCTCCTGTCCTCCCAGCTGAGCCTCAGTTCTATTCCCCAGGCCTACAGCCGGTGCACAAGGGGCAGGCAGGATGGAGTTTGGGGGGGACTGCTCCCCTCTGGCAGTGGAGGACGGCAGCTGCGACGGGGTTCAGGAGAGGTGGCTTAGGGGGACCCTGGGAGTCACCAGGCATCCAGAGATCAGGTTCAAGGAGGGAGGCTGGGAAGCCTGGGCCCGGCCAGCACATCTGGAGAGGGCCAGGCCAAGGGCGTCTGAGGAGCAAAGACCTGCCCTGGGGAGCGAGGCTGGTGGGTGCAGGTGCTGTTTCCTGGGGGCCCTGGCGTCTCCCCATTGCCCCCGTTGCCCCCACCTCTGCTGGCCCTATACCCCTGCCTGGGGATGGTCCCCTCCTTCTCATGAGCACAGGTGGGCAGGCTTAGCCCTGCCACTGTCTGCAGACCCCCCCAGGGTTCTGCTCCTCCGACCAGTTCTTAAGAGGCTCGGGAAAGCCAGCTGGCCCAGAAATGGGCAACTGTGGAGTGTGGGGAACAGGAGGGAGTCACTGGGTGCTGTGGTCAGATGCAGGGTAATCGTGCACCTGGAGGGTTCCTTCTGGCTCCCAGTTAGGCCTCCTCATCAGGCCTGCAGGGGCCCTGTGCAGCACTTGCGGATGGATGCCTGGCACCGAGGGGAGGGTGAGGTGATGCCTTTCACTGACCTGGAGCGGTCCTTCCAGTTCTTTCACTGGCCGAGGCAATGACCCCATAGCCGAAAGGATGAGGGCTGAGAAGGGTGGCTCTGAGTGTGGTTGGGCTGTAGCTGCATCTGCTCACACGTGGCCTCAGTTCAGAGGGGCTGCAGCAGCAGAGGCCCCAGCCACCCCTGTTTCCCTGCAGGAGGTGGTGGGCCCAGGCTTAGCTGCACCTAGGCCCTGCCAGTGTTGGAGCCACCTGTGAAAATGGCTCCGGGTCAAGGGGTGGGATACCCTGGCAGGGCACCGGAGCCCACCCGTTCAGGATGGCACAGCGTTTGGAGTCCGACCGGGTAGAGTCCGGTCCTGCCAAATGGCCGTGGTGCAGCTGCTCTACCTGCTGGGGCCACAGCTCCACTACTGGGGCTGCTGCTCCTGGAAACAGATTATCTAGACCTAGCCCTTGGCTTTTGTTTTTGTTTTCAATTTTTAAAAAATTACAGTGAATTACACATAACAAAATTTACCATTTTCACTGTTTTGAAGGCAGCTCTGGGGTCTGAAGTATATGGTGCCCCCCAGTTCTGTCCAGCTGAAAGTGGTGGCCTTAGTTAATTCCAGGACTAACCACTTAGCGGGAGGAATCTAGACTTGGAGAAAATCTCTTTTTTCCTGCCATGGACATTCCTCCAGCCTGCCCTCCGCCCCTGCCTGCCCCCTCACCCGGCATAGACATTAATCCAGCCCACGCTCCACCCCCGCCCCGCCCCCACCCGGCATAGACATTCATCCAGCCCACGCTCCACCCCCGTCTTGCTCCCACCCAGCATAGACATTCATCCAGCCCACGCCCCGCCCCTGCTCCCCCACCCTGGCATAGACATTCATCCAGCCCACGCTCCGCCCCCTCCCCGCCCCCCCGCATAGACATTAATCCAGCCCACGCCCCGCCCCCGCTCCTCTACTCGGCATAGACATTCATCCAGCGCACGCTCCACCCCCACCCCGCCCCCACCCGGCATAGACATCCAGCCCACGCTGCACCCCCGCCCCGCCCCCACCCGGCATAGACATTCATCCAGCCCACGCCCCGCCCCCGCTCCCCCACCCTGGTATAGACATTCATCCAGCCCACGCCCCGCCCCCGCTCCCCCACGCAGCATAGACATTCATCCAGCGCACGCTCCACCCCCACCCCGCCCCCACCCGGCATAGACATCCAGCGCACGCTCCACCCCCACCCCGCCCCCACCCGGCATAGACATTCATCCAGCCCACGCCCCGCCCCCGCTCCCCCACCCTGGTATAGACATTCATCCAGCCCACGCCCCGCCCCCGCTCCCCCACGCAGCATAGACATTCATCCAGCGCACGCTCCACCCCCACCCCGCCCCCACCCGGCATAGACATCCAGCGCACGCTCCACCCCCACCCCGCCCCCACCCGGCATAGACATTCATCCAGCCCACGCCCCGCCCCAGCTCCCCCACCCTGGCATAGACATTCATCCAGCCCACGCTCCGCCCCCTCCCCGCCCCCCCGCATAGACATTAATCCAGCCCACGCCCCGCCCCCGCTCCCCCACGCGGCATAGACATTCATTCAGCCCACGCTCCACCCCCGCCCCGCCCCCACCCGGCATAGACATTCATCCAGCCCACGCCCCGCCCCCCACCCAGCATAGACATTCATCCAGCCCACGCTCCGCCCCCGTCTCGCTCCCACCCAGCATAGACATTCATCCAGCCCACGCTCCGCCCCCGTCTCGCTCCCACCCAGCATAGACATTCATCCAGCCCACGCTCCGCCCCCGTCTCGCTCCCACCCAGCATAGACATTCATCCAGCCCACGCTCCGCCCCCACCCCGCCCCCCGCATAGACATTCTTCCAGCCCACGCTCCGCCCCCGCCCCGCCCCCGCATAGACATTACTCCAGCCCACGCTCCGCCTCCGCCCCGCCCCCGGGCCGCTCTGTGTGATTAAATTCTCCCTGGCACCTTCTCAGCTTCCAGCCCGCAGTGTCTGAGAAGGCCTCGGTGTCTGAGAAGCCCCGTGCCTCCCCAGCGCTGCCTAATTGTGCTTGTTCAGAATCCAGGACAGCGAATTCCAGCCTCAGGCTACGGTTATCTCAGGCTGCGGGCTGTGATCACAGGAACCACGGGTGGGGGCAGCCCCTTCCCACGTCCTTCCGGAGCTGGTGGGTGGTTGGCTTGGATGCTGCTGCCCCAGGGAGGAGGGGAGGTCGCTGCCCCAGGATTTCTCTGGGACCAGGCTTGGCTGGGGGGCGCAGACCAGTGCAGGTTGGGCCGGGCATGAACCCCAAGTCCATGCCGAGCCCCGGCCCCTCTGGCCTGTCAGGCGGGCCCCATCTCTGGACACAAGTCTGTTAAAAGCCGTTGACTTTCCGGGCTGTGGTTCCCCTGGGTCGGGGTACAGCGTTTTCCTGTTCTTTGGGCCAAGGTTTCCTGAACCAAACGCGCCGTGGAGGAGCTGCCCCTCCCGCTGCCTTCTGAGGCTGAGCCGGGTCTGTGAAACGTGCTGGCAGTGGGCACGGGGGCAGGAGGAAAAGCATACGAATTTATTGTTAGTGTTACATGTGCGGGGCATCGTGGGGGAAAAAAGAAAATACCCAAAACAGTGGTGGGCCCCGAGGGCTGGCGGGCAGGCTGGGAGAAGGTGGAGTGGGGGCTACGTGGGGGGCACACAGCTTTAAGGGATGACTACAGGGCCCCCAGAGACGCAATGGGGACTGTGATGGTTTGTGACTGAGCCTGAGGCCGGGGTGGATCTTGGACTCTCTCCAGGAGGAGGGTCCCTCTTCCTGGGCCGGTGGAACTGCAGAGGGGGGCTGAGCTGGCAGTTCCTCTTGGAGGGTCTGTCTTTAGACAGATGAGGGGAGTTCGGAGAGAACCCCCCCCACCTCAGGTGCTGTTTTCCAGTGGCTTCTGCTCCAAATAGTCAACAAGGCAGTCTGGTGGTGCCACCAGAGCCCCTTCACCGCCCATGCCCTTCTGTCCTCCTGCTGCACTCCCCCCACCTCGGGTCCTGCTCCACTGGCCCCGTGCCCCAGTTGCCCTCAGCCGCCCCACTCCCAGTAGCTCCCAGCTCACGGCCCCTCTCAGAGGACGACAGACCCTGGCCCCCATACATGCTGGAAGGCCGTCTGCACCCAGCGCTGCCTCATTCACGATCAGGGCAAGAAACATTCTGTTCCGGGGAGAATGGAGTCCATTTGGAATTCAGCTTTTTTTTTTTTTTTTTTTTGCTTTTTTTTTTTTTGCGTCAGGGTCTCCCTCCGTCACCCAGGCTACAGTGCAGTGGCGTGATCTCGGCTCACTGCGACCTCCGCCTCCCAGGTTCAAGTGATTCTCGTGCCTCAGCCTCCTGAGTAGCTGGGACTACAGGCGTGTGCCCCCACAGTTAACTTTTTTTTGTATTTTTAGTAGAGACGGTTTCGCTGTGTTCGCCAGGCTGGTCTCAAAGTCGTGACCTCAAGAGATCTGCCCGTCTCAGCCTCCCACAGTGCTGGGATTACAGGTGTGAGCCTCCACGCCTGGCTGGAATTCAGCACTTTTAAATCGGCAGGCTCGAGGTCTGGAACTGCTTGTGGACAGCCTGTTGCGGGTGTGGCCGTGCTCAGGCCTCTCTCTGGGCGTCCCGCACTGTCCCCTGCAGGGTGTGCTGACTAGCGAGGTGCAGTATTCCAGAGCCTCTTCTACGCTCTGCCAAAAATGCCGGCTCTTCCCTTGTGTTTGTTTTTCCACATGGATTTTTGAATATGTCTTGTCAAAATCGAAAGTAACCCTGCTGGGATGTGGGTAGGATTTACGTTTTCAGATTAATTGAGAGCAAAGTTGAGATCTTACCTCTCTAGGGGTCTAGGGCCTTTTACCCAAATAGGCTACTGCTTTTTTATATTGATTCTTCGTATTTTGCTATGTTTATGCTACGTTGTTCCTGCAGTTATTATTTGTTACGTTGTTACGTGTAACTTTTTACTACTGTGACTAAGAGACTTTGTTTTGTAACTTTTTGCAGTGTTAAATTGTCAGCTTTGTTCCTGAGCTGCGTGGCTCTGCGTCCTGCCTTCTCGCACCTGTCAAAGGGGCAGTGGGCGTCCTCTGGAGCCACGGCCGTGCTTCTGGCTGGAGGAGTTGAGTGGGCTGGGCCTGTGGCTCTTGTACCTAGCCTGGGCAGCAGGTGTGGGTGGAGGGTCGGCTTTGGCTTTGCCAAGCTGTGGCTGGTGCTCCTGGGAATAACAGCCAGACCCCCACTTAACTAGGAGTGTTTTGGGTGTGAGGTGCTAAGTGCTGGGAGATCACATGTTCCTGTTGACATCTGTAGGGGCAGAGGCTGGGTTTCCACTCGGCCAGAATGCTGCAGGGAGCACCAGGACGCCAGCTTGGTGGTGTCTGATAGGCACAGCTATCAGGAGGCAGGCGTGTCTCTAGGGGTGTAGTGCTCCTTTGGGGGTTTGAGAGCCCCCTGCCCAGATGGATTTCTCGGTGGCACAGCTGGCTGTTGGGCAGTGGTTATAGTTGGGTGCAGCCCCACCCCTTGACCCTGAGTGGGCCTCTGCTGTCTCCTCTCTAACCCCCCTAGCTGGCTGGGCTCCTCGCCCTGCCCTGCGCACCCCTTACCGCAGGCCAACCCCTTTCCGAGAGAGAGAGGGAGGCACAGGCACATGGCGTCCGCATTTCCCAGGCTGTGCGGAAAGAACTAAGAAAACAGGGGTCAAAAGGCCTTCACCACAGCCCCCACCCACCCTGAGGAACCGCCTGTCCTTGCAGTGACCCCACGTCTCAGGTGAACCCAAGAGAGAGGCAAGAAGAGGGAGAGCACGTCTGTGGGTAAAGAAGGGCTGCCTGGCCGGGCTCCCCAGCTCCATGTCCCTGTGCAGGGCCTGTGGGTGTGGCCCCTGGATTCCACCTTGCCTGGGCCCCCTGTGCTATCTCAGCGAGAAGACAGTGCCTGTCGTCACTATGGCAACCTCCAAGCGGCTGCTGCAGGACCACCCTGCCCGGTGTGGCCGTAACGCAGCGGCTGAGCCTGTGGCCTCTGAGTCCAGGCTGGGAGGAGCTGGTTCTGAGGGTTCCTTACATCCATTGGGGGGATTCGCTGCAGGTGGAGAGCAGCACTGGCCGAGAAGAGCTCGGAGGCGTCTGGGTTTTGGGATGAAACTCAGTTGCCAGCTTGGAGTCATGGGGGTCCCAGACCACCACCTGGGGGGCTCGAGTCAGCGCTGCCTGTAGCCCAGGCTCTGCCCTGCGGGGGCTTCCCTGGGGGGCCTCATGTTCTCCAGGCCACCAGGATAGCAGCTCCACCGGAAGGCAGCCTGGGTGACCTCAGCCTGGCAGGCAGCTCTGTTCCTCACGTTCGCAGCCAGCGGACACTGCTGCCGATTGGAAGCTGGGTGTCCTGGGGGCTGCTTATTTGTGATGTGTGTTCCCATGGTGAGCGATGTCCACCCTGTTCCTGAGATGTCCAGGCCTGGATTCTGGACTTGGGATCTGAGGACCCTGGGTCTATGTGCCGTGGGTGACCCTCACGCGACAGCCCCCTAGTGTCCGGGAAGCCTGGCTGAAAGGGAGCCAGCAGTGGCCTCTGAAAGTTGATGACGTCCAGCAGTGTCTGCAGAAGCCCCGTGATGCTGGCCTGCTGCCAGGCTCCCGGGGCAGGGGCTGCTGCAGTCACTGCGGGCGGCTGAGCCTGGGTTTCTCCCCAGACGCCTCTCACTTCGCAGCAGCACAGGCTCTGGCTTCCTCGCCAGCCCGCCGCCCGGCCACCCCGCTCAGAGCAGCAGGAGCCCTTTGTGGCGGCCACAAGTGCGTGGCACAGAATGACCCCCATCTGGCAGGGAGTGTGTGGTGCCCCTGGGGACCTTGCAGCAGTGGTGTTTCTGGACTTCGTTAGTTGGGACTAAGACGGTTGGATACAGGCTTTGGGTTTTTGCTGACTTTGCTGTGGTTTTGTGATTGTGTGTGTGAGATGGGCTCCCCCCGCTTGGGGAGGACCGTGTGCTGTTGCTGGGTCCAGAGAATGTTTACTGGGCTGAACTGACCTGTCCTCCTGTGGGGACCAAAGGAATCTGCTGGCTGGACCCAGGGCCCCAGGACAGGCTGTGGGGAGGTTCAGCGCACACAGTGCTCTTGTCCTGAGCCCTCACACAATCTGTAAAATGCCCATCAGCTTCCTGAGGGTTCTGGCCTGTGGCTCTCAGGAGTGTGGAGTGCAGTACTGGGCACCGCAGACCTTCTCTGGCTTTGGGGTTTAAATGGTTAAGTGCAGCGTGATCTCCCTGCCTTGGACCTCTGATGGGGAGTGCTTGGCCCCACCTTGGCCCCACATGTCCAGCCTGGCCCAGGGCGAGGGTTTCAGGAGCACTGGGGGCCCAGACAAGGCTGGACAGTCACTCCGGCACTGCAGCCTGGTCTCTGCCCAAGTGTCCACCCAGCTTGCCCCCTCCTCCGCGTGTATGGACGCGTGTGTGCATGCATGTGTGCATGGCTGTGTGTGTACATGAGCATGTGTATGTGTGCGTGCATGTCTGTGTGTTGTGTGTGCATGTGCAGATGTGGTATGTATGTGTGTGTGCATGCATGTCTGTGTGTGCATGCCTCTGTATATGTGGATGTGGTATGTGTGTGTGTGTGCATGCATGTCTGTGTGTTTGTGTGTGCATGCCTCTGTGTGTGTGTGCATGAATGTATGGGGTATGTATGTGTGGGTACATGCATTGCACATGTATGAACTGTGTTTCCAACGCTTTAATGTCAGGGCTTTGCTGACCCTGGAGAGACTGCCCCTGTGGGGCCAGCCACTTCCTAGAGATCACAAACACTTGCCTTTGGTTGCCTTTCAAATGAAACCCCCAACCCACCCCCAGCTGTCTCCTCTGTGTGCTCCCAGGCTCGGGTCCACATCCCCTGCACGAATCACGGCCTGACCCCAGACGCCCAGGGCAGGCCTGTATCCCCACAGGCCAGCCTCCAGCATGCTCACCCAGCTTTCCCCACCTTTCCCGAGGAAGCCTCCGCCAAGGCTCTGCCCGCGTTTCCCCATCACGTCGTCTGTCTCTGAGACCGTGGTCTTCCCCTGCGTGGCCCCACAGTGTGGCAGGTCCTTCTCCTGTTGGGAACTGTAACAAATGGTCTCATCAATGGCAGGCGTCTCCTGATCTCACTCACCTGCGTAATAATAAAACCTACATTTTAAAGCAAGGGGCGTCTCCTGAATCGTGTGGATCTCTTGGGCCTGCTGTCCAGCTTCCCATGGGGGCCTCTGAGAGCAGCTGCCGAATCACAGTCCTTAGTAGAAGCTGCCTCGGTCCCAAGGAGGCTGCCCCGTGCCCTGACCAGATAGTGGGAGGAAGCCCCCTGCCAGGGCTGCTGGCAGTTCTCCAGGCCTCATCCACTTGCCTGCCACACTGAGGGACCCAGCTTAGCAGCTGCCTTTCCTCTGGGAAGGTCAGGGCTGGAGAGTCTCGGGGGTTCCAGGCTGTGCTAGGTCTGACCACCATGGCTTTGAAGGAGACAGAGATGCTAAGGATTAAACAGACCACCCTCCCCGCCAGGCCAGAGTTGGGACGGGGGATGGCAGCGCTGATCAGAGAACCCAGAGGAACTCTGTGTACACAGCAGCTGCAGGCTCCTAAAAGGTCGGGGGAGGGATCGTGCTCTCCCTGCCGTGGGGAAGCTGATTCTGCCAGGGCTGGTTCCGCTCCAGGCTCCAGGGGCAGAGGGGTGAAGCTGCACCAGGACCAGCCCTGCTGGCACACTTAGGTTCATCTGTGCCTTGCCTTCTGCTTTGGATTCGCCTCCACCACCACTGCAGGACCAAAGAAATCCTGTGTGGGGGCCTCGGTGCAGAGTCCGCATGGAAGAAACGGTTACCACATGCTCCTAAATGGGCCAAAACACGGTGGGAACTTGCCGGGCCCATCTCTCTGGGTCGCCCAGGCTGCACCTTTATGCCTTAAAATAGCTGTTTCCCTCATGACTGATTCAGGAGAAGAAGGACTTTCGTATCCATTTTCTCATTTTCTTCCCTCAACAGGTGCGTGCATGGTCCTTGCCTTTGCTTTGGAGCTGCAAGGAGGCTGAGGCCAGAGAGGTGGCCCTGCTGGCCTCAGATCAGGTCACCTGGCTTGGGAGGAACAAGCACTAGTGGAGGGCCGAGGGGCCCAGCCTGTGAGCCCAGGGACCACAGTCCAGGGAGTGGGAGCCCAGCAGGGCAGGAGCCCAGGGAGCACAGCCCAGGAGCACAGCCCAAGGAGTGGGAGCCTGGGGAGCACAGTCCAGGGAGCACATCCCAAGGAGTGGGCATTTAAAACGAAACTGCCCACCCAGCTGTCAGCTCTGGCCTCAGCAGCCAGGAGGCCGTGGTCAAAGAAAAAGGGATCCATCCACCTGTGTGGGTCCCTGAGGGCCGGCCTCACCTTTGGGGGTAGAACTGGGGCAGGAGGGTTTCCGTGATACAACCACAGCGTGGAAGCTGAAGATCTTTTCATACTTACAGACCTTGGCGGGTACATTGCAGGCCTGGTGCCCACAAGCACTTGGAGTTTGGGGGCACAAACAGACAGGGAGTGCAGGGACCCTGGGGCCAACACGTTTGTCGGATCCAGAGGAGCTCTGCTTGGTGAGTGAATCCCAGGCACCAGGTCCAGGGTCACACCGTGATTGACATGTAAACTGGCAGGCAATTGTCTGAATGGCCCAGGAAAGGAAACCTCTGTTAGGTGGGAGACTCGCCTCTACGTTTCTATCTCTGGCCACCGGCTGGAGCCGCTGGGGTGAGTGGGGGATAGTACTGGAAACCGTGTTGAGGGTGACTGAGCCGTGCTGGTGTGGAAAGTTAAACTTGTATTTGAGACTGACCTGAGGCAGCATGACGTCATAGGCACCCCTCCCGGGCCGCCTCCCTGGCTGTCCTGCAGCAAGCCCACGAGTGAGAAGCTTCCTCGCCATCCCGCTGGGCCCACGCGTGGCAGACACAGCTGCCCGGTGTGTGTGGGGCCTGTGCACGGTGGGGTTGCCACCTGCCACCCAGCCTCTGCTTCCTTATCTGGACTGGGAGCCCCTGGCCACCCCATCGGGTCACCCCCTTCTGGGAAGCTCATGACAGGTTGTGGCATCCAGGACCACAGGGACATCGTTGACCATTTCCGGGGCAGTCGGGCCTCCCCATGGGCCCAGAGTCCCAGCACTGACCACGTCCCTCTGCTGACCAGGCCATCTGCAGGCCCTGCCACCTGGGGAAGGGGCTGGGGTCCTTTCTGTGCTCGTGACTGAGGCCCATGCATGGGTTTTGGGGCCACAGAAGCATTGCCTCCACTCTTCTCTTTTTCTAGTTTTTAGAAGGTACAACTCACATGGTATAGAGAAGAGCACAATGACCCCCCGCAAGCACCCGGGTCCGGCCTCACCAGGAACCGACGCGGCGCAATCCTGTTTCAGCCACAACCTTCGCCCACCTCCCACCGTGCCCTGGGTATCCGACATGAATTTCAGAGTGTGTGTCATTTTATCCATCGATAGTTTAGTGTGTATCTTTAAAAACGAGGACTCTCTTCGTAGCCACCACCACGGTATTTTCCACACCGGAAACAATGGTCTTTACAATCCCGTCACACTGCGCCAGGCTCGTGTTCTTCCAGTGCCTGTGACTGTCTTCTGATGGCTTCTCTGAGTCAGGATCTGGATGAGTCTGTGCAGGGAGGTGGGCCCATGACCGCCAGTCACCCTGTGGGCCCTGTCCTTGCTGTTTACTTGCTGAGGGCCCAGGTGGCTCCATGGTTCCGTATCCTGAGCATCCCGTCTGCTTCTGCTGCCCACGTCACCTGGAGGCCTGGGCACTATCCCTTCCTCCTGCCTTCTCCTTCCTTCCAGAAATAACTCTTGTAAGAAAGATTTTGGTTCGTATTTCCATTGGTTGGTTTCTTTTTTTTTTTTTTATTTGAGATGGAGTCTTGCTCTGTTGCCAGGCTGGAGTGCAGTGGTGCAATCTCGGCTCTCTGGGTTCAAGATATTCCCCTGCCTCAGCCTCCTGAGTAGCTGGGACTACAGGTGCGCATCAGCATGCCTGGCTAATTTTTTGTATTTTAGTAGAGATGGGGTTTCACCATGTTGGCCGGGATGGTCTCAAACTCCTAACCTCGTGATCCACCCGCCTCCACGTCTCAAAGTATTGGGATTACAGGTGTGAACCACCACACCCAGCCTGATTTCTTTTAATATATCAGTTTAACCTGCTTCTGGCATCAAGGGTGGCACACCACTCACACCACTCACATCACTCATGCGGTTCATACCAGTCACGTGACTCACACCACTCATACAGTTCATACCACTCACAGTTCACACTGTTCACACCACTCACACTACTCACATGGGTCACACAACTCATATCACTCACATGGTTCATACCAGTCACGTGACTCACACCACTCATACAGTTCATACCACTCACAGTTCACACTGTTCACACCAGTCACACCAGTCACAGTTTCACCTTGCTTACTCCCCCAGCCGTGTGTCTGGTGTCCCCTGTGCAATGTGCATCCCTGCCCTAGGTCCCAGCACATGGCCGCATCATTCACCCTGGTGGGTGTGCCACACGAGCTGCCCACCCGCCCCGGCAGGCACACTGCACACTGCACAAGTCTCCAACGGCTGCTGTAACAAATTAGCCCATGTGCAATGGCTTTGAACAACATAGACTTCCTGTCTTTACCTGACCTCCAGCCTCCCAGGCCTCCCCAGCAGCTCAGGAGAGCCACAGGCTTGAGGCAGCCAGAGGTGCGAGAAGAGGTGGTCCCTGACTGACAGGAACGGATGGCAGCCACACCTGCCCCAGCCACCTACCAACCAGGTAGGGGAGAGGCATGACATGAAGGGGCCAGAAGCTCAGAAGGGGCCATACAGAGCATGGGGTGCAGAGTGTGGAGGGTGAAACCCTTTGGACTCACAGCTCTGCAGAAACAGGTGAGAGGGAGCTCTGGCTGTGAGTGAAGGAGCACCCAGTGTCCCCCCAAGAATTCATAGAGACCTCATCCAGCAGCAGGGATGGCAGAAAAAGCAAAGTGGGCAATCCTGCTAGGGGAACCCCCCGTTTCAGAGGGGACTGCAGCAAGGCATGGGAATGTGGCAGATGAGGAAGGGACATGGAGGTGCCGCCCAGGACTTGGGGATGTATTGAGAGGTGTCAGGAGGGTGCAACGGAGAAACAGCTGGCAGAGCTCCCCTGGAAGCAGCTGTCAAGCTTGGGCGGCACGGAGGGTGGCCCTCAAGATGGGTCATGGACTACGCATATCCTGTGCACAGGTCCTGAGTCCCAGGGCGAGAGGAGAGCTGGGAGTAGCAAGGCAAGGTGTTAAGAGTCTTGGTTATCCCCAAGTGGGAGAATGCACGTGGCCACAGGTTCTCAGCCACTCAGAAGCAGCATCTCCACGCTCCGTTTGAAGATAGCCCAGAATCCCAGACCTCATCAGAATGATCACTTGTGTGCAAGCACCAGAAAACAGTATGTCCACAGTGGTTCCGCATTGGCGAGGACTCAGACGGCGCCCCAGCCCATCTGCTCTTCCAAGCCCAGCAAGGTTCCAGCCGGCATGAAGCAGCTGAGGGGTGGCAGCTGTTGCTGAAGGAACCGACCTGCAGCCGCAGCCACTGTGTGCCTTAGCCCCACGGCGATGTGCCGATTAAACGAGGGCTTTAGGTGGGAGCTCAAGCACCCCTGCACGTGTGGGCCTGGGAGGTAGCTCCGTCCCCCAGGAAGCCGGTGGGCTGGGTGCCCCTCCCTGGCCATCAACACCTGACAGCCATAGGCACGGAGGGTTCCCAGCCTCTTGGGACAAAGACCCCCCTCTGCCATCTGCAGCAGATGGAAGAAGAGCCGCAATGCTGTCGCAGCATGGCCCCTACAGCTGCCACCCTGGCCCCTCGGTGAGCCCGCCAGTGTCCACCTCTTCCCAAGAGGTTTGTGGCCTCATGAGGCTTCTTAACTCCACCGGCCGTGGCCTAGGAAGCAGCCATTTAGCGTCAGGGGAAAACCGAAACCCCAAAACTGGTTCCCACTCACCACGTTAGAATCCTGAGCTCAACCAGGGAGAGGGGACTGGGACACGTGGCCTGTGAGACACAGCTTCTCAGGGACGTCAAGATAACAGCTTCAGGGGGGGCTCTCAGGAGGGACAGGAGAAGAGAAGAGTGGGAGATAGAGCAGCCTTTGGAGTGCACGGGAGCCCAGCTCTGCCTGGGGGACCCCTCTGCCTCCAGTGCCCTCCCCAGAGGCCCCATACTGGGCTGCGCCTTCCTCAGCCACTGCAGACACCTTCTCCAGCCCCTTCCTGGGCACTGACCCTCCCGTTTTTGTGGTGCCCAGCACTGATCCCTGGGAGGAAGCCTGCCTTGCCCTGTCTCGCCCTGCTGTCCCCACGTGCCCAAGCTCCGCTTCTCCTTGGGACATCAGAAGCTCCCCCAGGTAGGATTCGGAGGTGGTTTCATACCATTTAGAGGCCTTAGTTACTTGTGGTCAGGCATTTGCTTCTGGGGAACAAAAATTACTGGGAAAGAGGAAGAGCTTGGGTGAATCACTGAAATCTGCAAAATGCGTGAACAGCATCCAGTTGAAATGGCATCACGTGGCTGCAGGTACCAGCCTGTTGCAGGTGGCGCCGTGGCCTCCCTGTCAGTGGCGCTTCATGGGGAAAGCCCAGGGCTCCGGAGCCCGGCGTTGGCTTGTTCCTCTTCATGGCGAGACCTCTAACTCCATGTCCTCTTTGGGTTTAAGTTGATGATTGGAGGAAGCAGCCGGGAAAGCTGGGACCAGTTTCCTGGAGGAAGTGGTTGAGTCGGACCTGCCTGCCCTCAGCCCCCCAGGCCTGGTCATAAAAGGCCGCTGGGTTTCCAGTCTTTTTTGTAAACACTGCTGTGTGTGATCTTGGGTGCTGATGTCCCTCCAGACAGAGAGACTGCACCAACCCCAGGGCTTTACGCCACCGTTCATTGGAGCCTCCCGCATCAGGGGCCCGAGGGAGCCTGATGGACCTGCCGTCTGTTGTGTTCACCTAAGAGCACTTTGCTGTGATTGACTTAATCAAATCCATTTCAACGGAAAACCCCACACCACCCCCAAACCACCTTGAGCGTGCCCGACGGTCCAGGCCTCGGAGGGGGAGTCCTAGTAATAAGGGGCGGGGCCAGGCTCCCCACCTGCTGGCCTGGGTCAGAAAGCGGTGAAGGGGATTGGGGGAAGTGGGCTGCTCGGTTGCCAGGTGCTTGGATGAGGGTGCAGCGTGAGCCCGGTGAGGCGGCTGCCTGAAGGCGTGAGCCCGGTGAGGCGGCTGCAGGCGTGAGTCCCGGTGAGGCGGCTGTCTGCAGGCGTGAGCCCGGTGAGGCGGCTGCCTGAAGGCGTGAGCCCGGTGAGGCGGCTGTCTGCAGGCGTGAGCCCGGTGAGGCGGCTACCTGCAGGCGTGAGCCCGGTGAGGCGGCTGCCTGAAGACGTGGCCGCGGGCGGTCAAAGCCTGCAGGGTGTTCTCAGGGATGCGTACACACAGGAGGAGCGAAGAAAGTGAGTTTCCCGCCAGAACCAAGTTCCGTAACTCAGGGTCTGCAAACAACAGAAGTGTCTCTTGTAGTCCTGGAGATGGGAAGCCTGAGACCTGGCAGAGTGGGTCCTCTGGGTGGCTCCGTGGGAGAACCCGCTGTGCCTTCTCCTGGCGTCTGGTGGCTGCTGGCCACTCGTGGCGTCCTCAGCTGCTGCCGCGTCACTCCATCCCCAGGCCGGCATCTTCACATCGCTGCCTCGCCCCCATGTCTGCGCCGTCTCCTCGCCCCTGCGCCCGCGCTGTCGTCTCTTTTCTGTCTTTTGTAAGGATGCCTGTCATTGGCTTTAGGGCCCATCCCCATTCAGGGCCTCCAGATCCTCAACTTAATTACATCTTCAAAGACCTTTGTTCCCAATAAGGCCACATTCCGAGGCTCCTGGTGGCTGTGTCTTTTGGGGACACACTCGGGCCTGCTGCCGGGGGTCGAGGCATTCCCCCCAGGGTCTCCAGGGAGCGACCATGGCAACTCAGCCTGCCCTGCCAGTCCCTCGCATGGGGCTGGCACAGAGGAAGACTTACAAGCTTTTCTTGAACTGCAGTTGAGCTGAGAATGTTCCAGAACACAGAGCCCAAAGACTCGGGAGACCTGGGTGTAACCCTCTGCCTCCCCTTGCTCCTCAGGGCAGCTCCTCCCACAGGGCCAGGCCAGGGGCTTCGATCGTGGCTGGTGACTCCACCGTCCAGGGCAGTTTGTTTCCCAGGTGGGGTAACAGGCTGGAGGGAACTGGATCTGCTTTGTTCTGGTGGACAACGGAACTGTGGGTGTGCGAGGCCAGGCATGTGTGTGCGAGGCCAGGCCCTGACTCGAGGCAGCTCTTCTGTCCCTGCTCCCTGGCTGCGGGTGACAGGATGTGTGTGATGGGGAGAGCAGGCTTGGGTCACAGGGCCAAGGGGCTGGCCCCAGATGGAGCCCAAGCCCCGTGCTTGGGAAAGCAGGTGGTCCTGGGTGAGCTCGCTTGGCAGGAGGATGAGGTCCTGTCTGGAGTAGACACCTGGTCAGTGTCTGCCGCACCTGTGACTGGGCCCAGAGGGCACGGGAAGCCCAGGTGCCCTGTCTCCTGGTGAGTGGGCTGTGGGGGTTTAGCACCCCAAGGGAAGGCATGTTCTTCCAGAGATTCCTCCATAAGAACTGAGCTGCAACGTGAGCGGGAGGGGCAGAGGGACCCTGGGGAGGGTTCGGTGGCTTGGGCAGGCAGCTTTCTGAGGCTTTGCACAAGGGACAGAAAGCCTGAGGCTTGGGACTGGCTGGGGACGGCCTTGGGGTCTGGGCACTGGCGCTGCTCCAGGCAGAGGTGGGCTCTGCAGCTCCCCTGCCAGCTTCCCCCCAAGCAGCAAAAGCCCTGGCCCCAGCCAGTGCCCCCAAATCAGGCTCCTGAGGGGCAGAGGGTGGGGGCCAGATTTTCCACCCTGTTTGTCTCACAGCCTATCTGGTCCCAGCCCCAGGGCAAGAAACAGCCCTTCGGGAGCAGTTTCCAGACCTGCAGTCGCCACCTTGAGCGTGCAGTGGCCGTCTGCGGGAGGCCACGGGTGCTGGGGCTGGCGCGGGAGAGCACTGCTCCTTCTGTGCCTGTGCAGTGCGGCTGGGGCTTCCGTCTGGAGCACGGGATGCCTCTGCCTCCTGCGGCCGTGTGCGTGGGAGGAAGGCCGTGCTGCTGAGCCACGCGACTGCCCCGTTGGCAGCGGGAAGCAGCAGGAGAGGGTCCTCGGAGCTGAAGTGGGCAGCCAGGGGCTGCTACAGCTTATGCTCACTGTCATTCTGAAACCCTCAACTGGCTTTCAAAATAACAATTTTAAAAATGGTCGCAGGAAATGCAGGAAGTTCAGGAGAAACCCAGCCCAGCCCTCCCAAGGCAGCCTCATTCAAGCTCAGTCTCCGTCTGTTCTCGGGCTGCCTGCAGCTGCCCCCGCTCCTCGAAGGTGTGGCCGTGTGTTCGGGAGCCCCCGTCAGTACATGTGCCTCTGGGTAGCCCCCAACACAAGGCTCTTCCTGTCCCTCCAGGCCCAGCTTTCCCCACCCACCGGTCAGGGAGGTGCTGAGGCCACGCCTGGTGCCAGCTTCTTGGCGAGGCCACACTTAGAGCCCATGGTGCCAGGCCAAGTCACTGTCTCCCATGCCATGGTGCCGCAGCTGGATCCACCCAGGCCACTGCTCAGCCCTGTGCTCTGTGCACAGTGTGACTCCCAGTGGCCCCCAGGGGGAGGGAGGGTCACCACTTTGCGTCACAAAAGGACTGAGTCTCAGGGAGGGGTCTCCAGTAACAGCCCCGGAGCCAGGATGTGACTGAGACAGGTGCCTCCAGGGCCACACACTAAGCAGTACAGGAATCTCTGGGGGCAGACTCATGGCCTCCAAAACACCCACTTTCAAATCCCCAGAACAGATGTGTTACTGTTTGTGGCAGAGAGGGATGAAGGTTGCACATGGAATTCAGGCTGTTAATCATCTGACTATTTTTTTTAGAGACAGAGTCTCGCTCTGTCACCCAGGCTGAGTGTAGTGGTACGATCATGGCTCACTGCAGCCTCAACCTCTCATGCTCAAGCAATCCCCCCTTCTCAGTCTCCTGAGTAGCTGGGACTACGGGTTGTGCCACCACGCTTCCAGGGCATGTGACCAGGAGCCGAGGGCCATCTGTGGCCCACCTTGAGATCCAGAATCGTCCAATTCCTCCTGGTCCCCCGCTGGGCTCCAGCTCCTTGAGGACCAGATAGCAGAGGTTGTGGAAGGCCTTGGAAATGGGTCTGGGTTACCTGTCCTCTCCCAACCTGGGAAGGTCTCTCCCAACCTGAGTGGGAGACAGGGGTGTTGGCTCTGCTGCTTACAACTTTGTGCCTTAATTCCTGGCTTCCCATTGGGGATCTTTGTCCTTAATTCTGATTGACATTCCTTGGCCACAAGGGACCCCCAGCTCATTGATGCTTCTCACCCTTTGCCTCACTTTGATCCTCACTGCCAAGCAATTAGCTGTGCATTTGCAGCATCAGTGTTGACACTGACGATCCGTGCTCAGAGGGCACGGTGCCTGAAGAGCTACATGGGGACCGGTGCCATGGAGGCGTCCTGCTCTGGTGGCAGCGGTGGCCCCCATGCCCCATGCTCACTCCGTGTGTCTCCTTGCAGGACAGGGTGAGGGGCCTTGGCCTCACAGTGTTGAGACGGGAGGCGGTCTCTGGAGTGTGGAGTGATGCCTGTCCAGGGTGAAGCTGCAGCCATGGTTGATGAGGCTTCCTGGGTGCACGGCTCTGTGCTGAGTGGGTTTTTGCATTCATTCCCCAGTACCCCTCCAGGCTGCTTGCTGCTCCAAGCCCTGGAAAAGGATGTTGGGGTTTAGGAAGGGAAAACTCCCTGCCCAGGTCATGGCTGGTGAGGGGCTCTCCCCGCACAACTGGCCACTGCATGGCTCCGACTCACGCCTGGGTGCTCTCAGGCCCGGCCCTGTCCGTTTGCAGCTAGTGCTGTTCACAGATGTGTCCTGCTGCAGACTTGAAACGCAGGACTGAGTCTCAGGGAGGGGTCTTCAGTGACAGCCACGGAGCCAGGATGTGACTGAGACAGGTGCCTCCAGGGCCACATGCTAAGCAGTACAGGAACCTCTGGGGGCAGAATCGTGGCCTCCCGAACACCCAAGTCCTAATCCCCAGAACAAATATGCTACCACATGTGGCGGAGAGGAATGCGTCTGCCACGTCTAGGAGGCAGAGGGGCTGTGGCGCGTCCCCAGGTGTCCCCGTGTGTCCTGACGATGTATCCCCAGGCATCCCCATGCATTTCCAGGTGTCCCCATGTGTCCCCAGGCGTCCTCAGGCGTCCTGCCGAACAGCCCTGTGCCCCCCAGGTGTGCATTGTGCAGAAGCGGGACACGGAGAAGATGTACGCCATGAAGTACATGAACAAGCAGCAGTGCATCGAGCGCGACGAGGTCCGCAACGTCTTCCGGGAGCTGGAGATCCTGCAGGAGATCGAGCACGTCTTTCTGGTGAACCTCTGGTGAGCCTGCTGTGGCCTCTCTGCAGAGAGACTCGCCGCCCTGAAGCTGGGAAGGCACCGGCTGTGCTCTCCTGCCCTTGGTGCTCCCTGGCCCTTGTGCCTCGGAGATGCCCCTGCCACCCACAGGCCCTTTCTACCCCTCCCCATCTGTTCTCCTTCCTGTGCCCCAGGGCTGGCAGGGGCCCAGGTGGCCATGGCATGCTGGGGTTAGTTAATGCAGTCTCTTCGGAGCCTGCTGAAAGCCCAGGGCTTCCCTGCGATGGAGATGTGCCCCCATGGAGTCTCTGGCACTAGTCAGTGGGGGAGAGTTTAGGGACTGAAAAACTCACCACCATCATCACCATCACCGCCATCATCACCACTGTCACCATGATCACTCTCATCACCATCATCACTGTAATCAACACAATCACTATTGTCACCACCACCACCACCACCACCACGGTCACAATCACTGTTAACACCATACTATATAGTCTCTGTTATCACCATCACCACCACCACCACTGTCACCATCATCACTCTCATCACCATCATCACTGTAATCAACACAGTCACTATTGTCACCATTGCCACCACCACCACCAAGGTCACAATCACTGTTATCACCATACTATTACAGTCTCTGTTATCACCATCACCACCACCCTCAATCATCACTATCGTCATCACCATCACCGTCACCAACACCACCATCACCACTGTCACCATCACTCTCATCACCGTCATCACTGTAATCAACACAATCACTGTTGTCACCATCGCCACCACCACCACCACGGTCACAATCACTGTTATCACCATACTATTACAGTCACTATTATCACCATCACCACCACCCTCAATCATCACTATCGTCATCCTCACCATCGCCACCACCACTGCCATGGTCACAATCACTGTTGTCACCATACTATTACAGTCACTGTTATCACCATCACCACCACCCTCAATCATCAGTATCGTCATCCTCACCATCACCACCACCACCACTGTCATCATCACTCTCATCATCATCACTGTAATCAACACAATCACTGTTGTCACCATCGCCACCACCACCACCACGGTCACAATCACTGTTATCACCATACTATTACAGTCACTGTTATCACCATCACCACCACCCTCAATCATCACTATCGTCATCCTCACCATCACCGTCACCACCATCACCAACACCACCATCACCACTGTCACCATCACTCTCATCACCGTCATCACTGTAATCAACACAATCACTATTGTCACCATCGCCACCACCACCACCACGGTCACAATCACTGTTATCACCATACTATTACAGTCACTGTTATCACTATCACCACCACTACCACCACCATCACTGCCATCGTCCTCACCATGGATGCTGGTTATTAAATGCCAGCTCTTTGCCCAACACTGTGTCAAGAGTGTGACCTACGTGGCCTCATGTTTTTTTAACAACCCTCTGAGGCAGATGTTTGTATCCCCATTTTACCGAAGAGGAGACCAGGCAGCCTGAAACACCCAGAGCTGGGCGCTGTAGCTCTGCTCTGCATTTGCCACTCCCGGGTGCCTCTGGCCCTCAGCTGGGCCACCTCCAGCACAGGGTCGTGTGTCTTTCCTCAGGATCTGGGCTCAGAGCAGCTCTGGGCTGGGGTGCCATCAGTGCTTTGGGCAGGCTCTCCTCCGGGGAATGCCTGGTGACCGATGCTGGGGTGGGGCTGTGGTCCTTAGGGGGAGTGTGTCAGCGGTGGGAGCAGCCATGACTGGCTCCCCAGCGGTGCACACACCAGGCCCTCCGTCGGTGCCCACAGGTACTCCTTCCAGGACGAGGAGGACATGTTCATGGTAGTGGACCTGCTTCTGGGTGGGGACCTGCGCTACCACCTGCAGCAGAACGTGCAGTTCTCTGAGGACACGGTGAGGCTGTACATCTGCGAGATGGCGCTGGCCCTTGACTACCTGTGTGGCCAGCACATCATCCACAGGTGTGTGCGTGGCAGACAGTGCGGGCACCTGCTGATGTGGGCAGGGCTTTAGCAACCTCGGGTCAGACTGCTGGCAGGGCGTCTGCACTCCCACAGAGCGGGTCTAGCTCCTCTGCCCCACCCTTGCCTGAGTGCCTGCCCCCAGCTGTGGCACCTGCACCAACCGGGTCAGCCCCATAGCTGTGTGCCTGGTGTCCATGTGGGGGGCCTCGTCCCAGTAGCCCCAGCCGAGACTGGGCACAGAGGGCTGTTAGCCCTGGTGGACAGACACGGGACCGGGTCACAGCAGGTGGCCTTCACCTGGTCCGTTTAACTGAAGGCTCCCGTTTGCCCATCCACCATGTCCCAGGGAATCCAAACTAATTTTAACATTAGCTTAAAGCAGATGAAATTAGGAAGCCGAGCCGGTGTGATGGCTCTGAAAATAAAATTTAAAAAAAGAAAATAGGAAGCAGATTATGAAGGAAGTGAAATTGGGAAGCAGAAATTAGGCTGAAATTCCGCAGCTATGGAACAAAATGAAAATATCTGTGAGGTATATTTTAAAGCCGAATAGACTGGTGTTTGCATTTCTGCTTTTGGGGACTCGGATGTCTGGTTATGACCTGGTCGCTGAGCACTGGCTGCGTGCCTGGAAAAGTCGGGGCAAAGCGAGAGCCGAGGCGGCTTGGTCTCCTAGAGGCTGAGTCGTGGAGGGGGAGGGCAGGCCCTGGCAGCAATTGCTCTTGTCCTCTGGGGCTCCAGGCCCCCTCCCAGCGTCTGGTGCCAGGTGTGTGCTGCTGTCCAGATGCCACAGGAAACAAAGTGGCTGACTTCATCGCCTCTGCCCCTACCCGGAGGTTCTAGTATCGTCCCAGGACCAAGTCAGGCTCCCAGGCCTCTGCCTCGAGTGGGTGACCGGAGGTGGGGGGAGTGTCCTGGGGACTGGAGGAATTGTGGCAGAGATTCCAGGGCAGAAACAGGGCAGATTTCTCAACTCACCTTCCCACTTTCTGCCCTGTCTAGAGATGTCAAGCCTGACAACATTCTCCTGGATGAGAGAGGTGGGTGGGGCTGGGTGTGGGCAGCCCAGGTGGGTGGCGGCAGGGATGGGCCTGTGGGGGGAGGGGGGTCCTGCACACAAGGATGCGTCTCTGGTCCTGGGACAGCCACAGCTGACCCCTCTCTGCGCAGGACACGCACACCTGACCGACTTCAACATCGCCACCATCATCAAGGACGGGGAGCGGGCGACGGCATTAGCAGGCACCAAGCCGTACATGGGTGAGCCCGAGCTGGGATTCCAGATGGGAGCTGGCTTCCTCCAGGTGGGAAGGACAAGACCTCGGTGGCTTCTCTGTCCCACCCTGGAGGCAGCCTGGTCTCGGGGTGTGGCCTCAAGGTGCCGGCCCTGTGCCCACGGGTCCAGGCTGTGATCCGTTGGCAGCTCAACTGGTCCTTCTTTCTGTCGGAAAGCTCCAGAGATCTTCCACTCTTTTGTCAACGGCGGAACTGGCTACTCCTTCGAGGTGGACTGGTGGTCATTGGGGGTGATGGCCTATGAACTGCTGCGAGGCTGGGTATGGACCCCCTGCAGCCCCCGGGTTTGGCCGCCAGACCCCTGCTGTCTGCGCCCACCAGTGGGTGGCCTGAGTGCCGGGGAGGGGGGCGGCCACCCCCAGTGCCCAGGCGTGCAGGGATGTCTCCACTCTGTCTGAAGAGTCACGTTTTTAGCAAAGTGTGCAGTAGGTGATAGAATGCCTGAGCAGGGGGAGGAAGGACAGAGTCACTGTGGTTTCCCGGGGCCGCTGCTGGGGCCTGCAAGCCGGCCTCTGGGGGGGGTGGACAGGGCTGAGAACTGGCCAGCAGGGGTGCTGCTGCCTTGGAACTTTCCACAGAACTTTCCACAGAAAGTTTCTTTTGGGGCCCTGTGCTCTCACCCTTGTGGCCACGGCGAGGCCAGTTCCTGGAGACTGGGAGGCTGGGGCCCTCTTGCAGACCATACCCCTCAGCCCTGCACAGGACCCCACCTCTGAGGAAGCTCCCTCCTGGCCCCCTGGGGCTGTTCTGCCTGAACCCAGGCCCCTGGGATCCCAGCCAGATGGGCGCAGCAGCCGTGGTGCAGGACCCGGGTGCAAGCTTTATCTAACCCAGGCTCCCCTGAGGCAGGTGAAGGCCAGGCTGCTCAGAGCTGTGCCTGCACTTGGGGTGGGGGGAGTCCTCTTAGGGTGATGCCACCTGTGTCTGGCATTGTTCTGGGTGTCCTGGGGGCCAGGAGGATCTGCCCAGCGCTGCCTTCCCTGTCTCCAGAGGCCCTACGACATCCACTCCAGCAATGCTGTGGAGTCCCTGGTGCAGCTGTTCAGCACCGTGAGCGTCCAGTATGTCCCCACGTGGTCCAGGGAGATGGTGGCCTTGCTGCGGAAGGTGAGCCCCCATCCCTGAGCCTCCTTGCCCACGGAGCACCCATTCCCTCCCTCATTCATCTGTGGCTCGGGGCCCCCCCTCCAGTGCACACTTAGTGCCGCTTCCTGGCGGACACAGGTCCCTTCACTGCAGCCTGTGGGGGCCTCCACAGATGGCAGCCCCGAACCCCGGACAGCAAGCTGGTGGCCGGCTCTGTGGCCCTCTCACCAGGTGCGAGCCCTACCAGGTCACTGGTGTCCTGGTGATCCCCTGAGCTGTGTCCCCAGGCACCCTCACAGCAGGCTTGTGCACCCGCCCTGCCTGTCACCACACAGGAGCCCTGAGTCAGGTCCCTGTGTCCCACGTATTGGAAGGAGGGTGAGGGGTGGGTGGGTTCAAGCCCATGCTATCTCCGGGATGCTTTGCTCCAGTGCCTCCCAGGGAAGGTGGGCAGCCGCTGCCCACTGCAAATGCCTCTCAAGGGACGTCAGCCTGGCAGGGACACGGGCAGGGGCGTGGCCATCAGTGGTGCCTCCCATTTGTGATCTGGGACTAGGCCGGGGCTGTGTCTTGACTGGCCTGTGCGGCTCCCTGTTCAGAGCCTCACTGGAACATCATGGGGGATTCAGAGTCAGAGCCAGGCGCAGGCAGGGCAGGGAAGGGAGCGAGTGTGCCACACGGGCCCAGCTGTCTCCCGGCTCCCATGTCTCAGGTAGGTGGGGCCTCCTGCTTTGGAATTGTAGCCAAGCAGCCTAAAGTCAGGGAGGCCTTGCCTGCCGGGGGCCTCTCCCCAGCCCCAAGAGAGCCTCTTAACTCTGCTTTAGCCCTATGAAGCTCGGCCACACCTGCCCAGGTGGTTCACAAGGTGGCACTGGGCTAGAGAGGGCCTGCGTGGGGACTGGGAATGACCCACACGCCTAAGCCCAGGCCTGGGAAACCTCGCACGGGGTCTGGGTCTGTGGCATTTTCCCTGGAAAGATGGGAGGTGCCAGGGCTGGGATGCTGCTTCCCAGGCCACGCACGGCTGCCCCGGGCTCACCTGGGAGGTCCCATTCGGTGAAGGGAGTGGCTCTGGAATAGTTACTGTGAGGCCAGCCGCGGGCGGAGTGTTAGCTGCTAGCTAGCCCTCGGCTGCCACCTCCTGGCAAATCCCGGCAGAGCCTTCCTTGCATATCTTTCTGCTGTCCTCTGGTGCCAGGAGTTTGGGCAGCACCACTCAGATCAGGCGTTCCCTGGGCCACATGCTGAGCCAACCACAGTGCTTGGCCTGATGTCGGCACCATCCTTCCTCACGTGTCCCTGAGGTTCCTGAGCTCTGAACCTCAGGCCTGGTGGGACACTCCTCAGGGTGCCCTGACCTGGGGTGCCGGGCTATTCCGTGCTGGTGGGCTGTGGGCCCTGGCTGGGGGTGCCGGGCTATTCCATGCTGGTGGGCTGTGGGCCCTGGGCCCTCTAACTCATGCCTGGTTGCAGCTCCTCACTGTGAACCCCGAGCATCGGTTCTCCAGCCTCCAGGACGTGCAGGCAGCCCCTGCGCTGGCCGGCGTGCTGTGGGGCCATCTGAGCGAGAAGAGGGTGGAGCCGGACTTCGTGCCCAACGTAAGCCTGTGGGTGGCTCAGTGGGGGGGGGCCCTGGGCTGGACGTGGCATCATCCACGGGCTGGGGCTCAGCACCCATCCCTCTGTAGAAAGGCCGTCTGCACTGCGACCCCACCTTCGAGTTGGAGGAGATGATCCTGGAATCCAGGCCCCTGCACAAGAAGAAGAAGCGCCTGGCCAAGAACAAGTCCCGGGACAACAGTAGGGACAGCTCCCAGTCCGTGAGTGCCGGGGCAGGCTCAGGGCGCGGTGGCGGGCTGGGCTTGGGGCTCCCACTGAGCAAGGCGTGTAGAGACTCCTGGCAGCCCACACATCTTGGAAGTCCAGACCGTTTCCTGAAGTCCTGAGAAGGCCAGAGACCTCCCTTCTGCATTTCCCAGCTCCCACCTCGCTCCTATGAAGCAGCTGGGCAGGGACAACCAGGGCTGGGGTTGTGAGTGCACGGGAACGGCCATGTGAAGCCTTCATGCTTGCCCAGGTGTGCTGGAATTGGTTGTGTGTGCGGGGACGGCCACGTGAAGCCCTCACACTCACCCAGGTACACCGGCTTTGGTTGTGTGTGCGGGGACAGCCACGTGAAGCCCTCACACCCAGGTGCATCGGCTTTGGTTGTGTGTGCGGGGACGGCCACGTGAAGCCCTCACATTCACCCAGGTGCGTTGGCTTTGGTTGTGTGTGCGGGGACGGCCACGTGAAGCTCTCACACTCACCCAGGTGCGTTGGCTTTGGTTGTGTGTGCGGGGACGGCCACATGAAGCCCTCACACTCACCCAGGTGCGTTGGCTTTGGTTGTGTGTGCGGGGACGGCCACGTGAAGCCCTCACACCCAGGTGCGTTGGCTTTGGTTTTGTGTGCGGGGACGGCCACGTGAAGCCCTCACACTCACCCAGGTGTGCTGGTGTTGGTTGTGTGTGCGGGGACGGCCATGTGAAGCCCTCACACCCAGGTGCACTGGCTTTGGTTGTGTGTGCGGGGACGGCCACGTGAAGCCCTCACACCCAGGCATGCTGGTGTTCTGGGGCCACCAGGACAGGTATCCACGAATCAGGTGGATGAAGAACAGCAGTGCATCGTCTCCGAAAAGGATCTGAGTTGTAATGAAATGGTCTCCCGCACAGCTGGCTGTGTGTGAACTGCTCTTTGTCTCCTGCAGCTCCTCTGTCTTGGTAATTGGCTCTGTCTAGGCAGCGGGCATGGTGAACCCATTGGGCAGTTACGTGATGATCTCAGTTTCTGTAAACCGGAAGTCCAGGCATGGTGTAGCTCTGCCCCCTGCTTCTGGGTCCCGCCAGAGTGTAAGCTAATACTGACTGAGATCGTGGTCTCGTCAAGGATTTGATGGGTGCTGTGGTTGGAATGTTTCCCCTAAAACTCATGTTGAACTTTGTTTCTTATTGTGGTGGTGGTGGAGATGGGACTTTTGGGGGCTGATGGAGCCATGTAGGTTCTTCCAGCATGGGTGGGGCTAATGCTGTTGTAAAAGGGGCGACTTTAGTCCTCTTTTGAGTCTTTGCTCCTCTGCCATGTGAGGACATGGTGTTCCCAATGTGGACGTGGTTCGTGTTCTGTGTGAACGTGATATTCACAACAGAGCATCAACAGGCTCCCTTTTAATCAGCAGATTTAAAAAAGAAATAAAAAGACGCTGTTGTCTCATGGTCTGGAGGCCTGAGTCCATAGTTAAGATGTCAGCAAAGCCGTGCCTCTTCTGAAGGCTCTCCAGGGAGGGAAACCAGTCCTTGCCCCTTGAACCTCCGACAGAGGCTGCCTTGGCCTAGACACATCCCCCCAGCCCCTGCTTCCGCTGCCGCGTGGGGTGTGCCTGTGTGTGCATCTCCACCTCCTCCCCTCTTCTCATAAGGACACCTGGCATTGGATTTAGGGCCCACCCGGATCCATTATGGCCCCATCTTATCTTGATGATATCTGCAAAGACCTCACTTCCACATGAGGTCACATTCACAGGTACCCAGGATTAGAACTTGAATGTATCATTTTGGGGACTCAGTTTGGCCCATACCACCAGGATGTGACTGATATTCACCAAGGAGTAGCTACAGTTATGTGTTGATGTCGGGGTGACAGTGATGACCCCGGGTCCCTCGGTGGTCCCCTTGCCCCTGGGTCTGCCTCAGCCTGTGGTGGGTGTTCTGGGAAACTCTCATGCCCAGGATGAGGTACGAGCCCTCATGGGAGACTCAGGGACGGACAGTGTGCAGAGCCCAGCTGGTTGTGCTGAGATCCCAGGAGGCTCTGGGTGGGAACAGGTGAGGCCAGGCACTCATGAGCAGGAGGAGCTAGGCTTTGTCTTGGGTTGGTTGTGGGGAGATGTTTTGGCTGCAGGGTGGTAGGTGTTCTGAAAGGAAAGCATTACTCCAAAAAAAAGTCCCACTGTTAACTTGAGGCTGAGAGAGGTTTTTGGAAACAGCTTTATTTTGGTATAATTCACATTCCATACAATAGACAATACACCCATGTAAAGTATATAATTCTGTGGTTTTTAATATAGTCACAGGGCTGTGCATCCTCCACCACAATCTGATTTTAGAACCTTTTCACGTGCTGTAAGAGAAAGACGCCACCTATTAGCAGTCACACCCCATCCCCTTTCCTCCCCTCCCCTGGCAGACACGAAGCTACTTTCCGTCTCTGTAGGTTTGCCTGTTGTGGGTGTTTCATGGAAGTGGAGTTACACACTATGGGGTCTTTGCGGCTGGCTTCTTTCACTTCTTTTCACTTCGCAGGATGCTTTTGAGGTCCATCCACGTTGTAGCCTGTCAGTGCTTCATTCCTGTTGATGGCTGAGTAATATTCCACATATATATCACCTTTCCCTTATCCAGTCATCAGTTGATGAGTATTTGTTCTTTCCACTTGTTAACATTTTTCATTATGAAGAATAATGCTGCTGTGAACGTTCACTTACCAGTCTTTGTGTGGATATGTACTTTTATTTTTGGGGGGCGCATACCTAGGCGTGAACCTGCTGGGTCGTATGTGACTCTTTGCTTCATGTTTGGAGGAAATGCCTACCCTTTTCTACAGCAGGTATGCCATTTTATGCCCCTACCAGCAGTGTGTCAGGGTGGTAATTTCTCCACACACTTGCCAAGTCTTGTTATTGTCTGGTTTATTTTTTTTTTAATTATAGGTATCTTAGTGTGCAGTGATTGTGTGGCTATGATTTGCATTTCTCTGATGATGCTGAACATCTTTTGAGGTGTTTTATCAGGTATTGTGTCTACAGAAATGTCTATTCAAATTTTAAAAATTTTTTATTGTCTTTTTTTTAGTCTACTCTGACAATGTATTTTAATTGGCATATTTTATTTTACTTTATTGTTTTTTTAGAGACAGGGTCTGGCTTTATTACCAAAACTGGAGTGCAGTGGTGCAATGATGGCTCACTTCAGCCTTGACTTCCTGGGCTCAAGTGATTCTCCCTGCCCTAGTCACTGGAATAGCTGGAACTGGAGGTGTGCGCCCCCACACCTGGCTCATTTGAAAAAAATTTTGTTGAAGAGACGGGGTCTCACTGTGTTGTCCAGGTTGGTCTCAGACTCTTGGAGTCTTCCCACCTAAGCCTCCCAAAATGCTGGGATTACAGATGTGAGCCACTGTGCCTGACCTAATTGGTGTATTTTAGACTATTCACATTTAAAGTGACCATGGAGGCTGAGGCAAGAGGACTGTTTGAGTCCAGGAGTTTGAGACAAGCCTGGGCAACAAGGTGAGACCCATCTGTATTAGTTTATTTTCACGCTGCTAATAAAGGCATACCTGAGACTGGGTGATTTATACAGGAAAAAGGTTTAATGGACTTACAGTTCCACATGGCTGGGGAGGCCTCACAATCATGGTGGAAGGCAAGGAGGAGCAAGTCACATCTTACATGGATGGTGGCAGGTAAAGAGAGAGCTTGTGCAGGGAAACTTTTGTTTTTAAAACCATCAGATCTCATGAGACTCATTCACTATCATGGCAACAGTACAGGAAAGACCCATCCCCATAATTCAATGACCTCCCACCAGGTTCCTCCCATGACACATGGAATTGTGGGAGTCACAATTCAAGCTGAGATTTGGGTGGGGACACAGCCAAACCTTATCATTCTTCCCTGGCCACTCCCAAATCTCATGTCCTCACATCTCAAAACCAATCATGCCTTCCCAACAGTCCCCCATAGTCTTAACTCATTTCAGCATTAACTCAAAAGTCTACAGTCCAATGTCTCATCTGAGACAAGGTAAGTCCCTTCTGCCTATGAGCCTGTAAAATCAAAAGCAAGTGACTTCCTAGATACAATGGGGGTAAAGGCATTGGGTAAATACAGCCATTCCAAATGGGAGAAATTGGCCAAAACAAAGGGGCTACATGCCCCATGCAAGTCTGAAATCCAGCAGGGCAGTCAAATCTTAAAGCTTCAAAATGAACTCCTTTGACTCCATATATCACATCCAGGTCATGCTGATGCAAGAATTGGGTTCCCATGGTCTTAGGCAGCTCTGCCCTTGTGGCTCTGCAGGGTACAGCCTCCCTGCCGGCTGCTTTCATGGACTGGCATTGAGTGTCTGTGGCTTTTCCAGGTGCTCGGTGTAAGCTGTTGGTGGATATACCATTCTGGAGTCTAAAGGATGGTGACCTTCTTCTCAGCTCCACTAGGCAGTGCCCCAGTGGGGACTCTGTGTAGGGGCACCGACCCCACATTTCCCTTCTGCATTGCCATAGCAGAGGTTCTCCATGAGGGCCCCAAGCCTGCAACAAACTTCTGCCTGGACATCCAGGTGTTTCCATACGGATCTGAAATGTAGGCAGAGGTTTCCAAATCTCAATTCTTGACCTCTGTGCACCTGCAGGCTCAATACCACATGGAAGCTACCACAGCTTGGGGCTTGTACCCTCTGAAGCCACGGCCTGAGCTGTACCTTGGCCCTTTTCAGTCATAGCTGGAGCAGCTGGGATGCAGAGCAGCAAGTCCCTAGACTGCACACAGCAGAGGGACCCTGGATCTAGCCCATGAAACCATTTTTTTCATCCTAGGCCTCTGGGTCTGTGATGGGAGGGGCTGCCACAAAGGTCTGTGACATGCCCTGGAGACATTTTCCCCATTGTCTTAGTGATTAATATTCAGTTCCTTGTTACTTATGTAATTTCTCCACAGAAAATGGTTTTTTTTTTTTTTTTTTTTTTGAGACAGTCTTGCTCTGTCACCCAGGCAGGAGTGCAGTGGTGCAATAGTGGCTCATTGCCACTACAACCTCCGCCTCCTGATTTCAAGTGATTCTCCTGTCTCAGCCTCCCAAGTAGCTGGAATTATAGTCATGCACCACCACACCCAGCTTATTTTTGTATTTTTAATAGAGACAGGGTTTTGCCATGTTGACCAGTCTGGTCTCGAACTCCTGACCTCAGGTGATCTGCCCGCCTTAACCTCCCAAAATGCTAGGATTACAGGCATGAGCCACCATGCCCAGCCAGGATTTTCTTTTCTATTACATTGTCAGGTTGCAAATTTTCTGAACTTTTATGCTCTGTTTCCTTTTTAAAACGGAATGCCTTTAACAGCACCCAAGTCACCTCTTGAATGCTTTGCTGCTTAGAAATTTCTTCTGCCACATACCCTAAATCATCTCTCTCAAATTCAAAGTTCCACAAATCTCTAGGGCAGGGGCAAAATGCCGCCCGTCTCTTTGCTTAAAGCATAACAAGAGTCACCTTTGCTCCAGTTCCCAACAGGTTCCTCATCTCCATCTAAGACCACCTCAGCCTGGACTGATTGTCCATATCATTATCAGCATTTTGGTCAAAGCCTTTCAACAAGTCTCTAGGAAGTTCCAAACTTTCCTACATTTTCCTGTCTTCTTCTGAGTCCTCCTGACTGTTACAGTCTCTGCCTGTTACCCAGTTCTAAAAAGTTTCTTCCACATTTTGGGTATCATTTCAGCAGTACCCTACTTTACTGGTACCAATTTACTGTATTAGTCTGTTTTCATGCTGCTAATAAACACATACCTGAGACTGGGTTATACACGAAAAAGGTTTAATGGACTTACAGTTCCACATGGCTGGGGAGGCCTCACAATCATGGTGGAAGGCAAGCAAGGAGGAGCAAGTCACATCTTACATGGATGGCAGCAGGCAAAAAGAGAGCTTGTGCAGGGAAACTTTTGTTTTTAAAACCATCAGATCTCATGAGACTCATTCACTATCATGACAGTAGCACAGGAAAGACCCGCCCCCACAATTCAATGACTGTCCACCAGGTTCCTCCCATGACACGTAGGAATTGTGGGAGTTACAATTCAAGCTGAGATTGGGGTGGGGACACAGCCAAACCTTATCACCAGCTCTATAAAATACTTTAAAAATTAGCCAGGTGTAACAGTGCATGCCTGTAGTCCCAGTGACTTGAGAGGCTGAGGTGAGAGGATTGGTTGAGCCCAGGAGTTTGAGACCAGGCTGGGCAACATGGCGAGATCCTGTCTCTACTCAAAAATTTAAAATTAGCTGGGTGTGGTGGGACACACCTGTGATACCAGCTACACAGGACGCTGAGGCAGTAGGATCACTTGAGCCCAGGAGTTCAAGGCTGCAGTGAGCTATGATCATGCCCCTGCACTCCAGCCTGGGTAACAGAGAGACACACTGTCTTGTAAATAAATAAGTGATCATTGATAAATTCAATATGATATCTATCATATTTATAAGTGTAGTCTATTTGTTGTTCCTTCTTTTTTCCTTATTTTTCTGCTTTTTCTGGTTTTAATTAAGCATTTTATAGGATTGTAGTTTATCTCCTCTCCTAGCCTATTAATTATACTTCTTTTTGAAATATATTTAGTGGTTGGCCTGGACATTGCAGTATACCTTTAGCACACAGACTGCCTTCACCTGACACTCCGCCCGTTCGTGTGCAGTGGGGTGCCTTGTGACGGTACCTCTCGTGCATTCCTCCTGTTCCTGATGACATTGCTGTCATTCATTTCCTTTATCTGTATGCTATAATTGCTCGCTATGCTATAAATGCTCACTACGTTGTTACTACTGTTATTTCAAACAGTTATGTTTTGGATCAATTAAGAAAAATTTAAAATTTCATTTCACCTTTATTCATTCCTCCTCTAAAGTGCCTCCTTTCTTTACGTAGACCCAAGTTGCTGACCTAAATCATTTTCCCCCCTTGAAGAACTTTGTTTAACATGTCTTATAGGACAGGTCTAACAGAGATGAATTCCTTCCCTTTATGTTTGTCCAAAAAGATCTTTATTTTTATTTCACCTTTAAAGAATAATTTCACTGGATATAGAATTCTGGCTTGGTAGGATTTTTACCTTCAACACTTTAAATATTTCACTCTACTCTCTTCTTGCTTATGTGATTTCTAACAAGCAGTCTGCTCTAATTCTTTTTCTGTAAGTAGAATTCCTCCCCACCCTCCACCCCCAGCTCCTTTCAAGATTTTCTCTTTGGTTTTCTGCAGTTTGAGTAATGATATGCCTAGGTGCAGATTTTTTTTGATATATTCATTCTGCTTGGTGTTCTCTGAGCTTCTTGGATCTGTGGTTTGGTGTCTGTCATTAATTTCAGAAAATGCCCAGTCATTATTATTTCAAATATTCTGTCTCTTTCTCTCCTCCTGCTAGAAATCCAATTATGCATGTGTGGTGCCGTTTGAAATTGTCCCACAGCTTTTGGATATTCTGTTCATTTTTTTCACTCTTTTTTTTCCTCTTTGCATTTCAGTTTGAGAATTTTCTGTTGACATTTCTTCAAGCTCATAGATTCCTTCCTCATCTGGATCCAGTCTACTGAGGAACCATCAAAGGCATCCTCATTTCTGTTACAGTGTTTTCTATTTCCAGCATTTCCTTTTGATCCCTCCTTGGAGCTTCCATCTCTCTGCTTACATTGCCCGTCTGTTCCCCATCTGTTCTTGCATACTTTTCCCTTGGAGCCCTTACCATATTAATCACAGTTATTTTAAATTTCCTGTTTGATCATTCCAACCTGGGTGCCATATCTGGATCCATTCTAATGAGTGCATTGTCTCTTTACACTATTTTTTTCCTTAAGACCTTGCAGTCTGCCTTGTAATGTTTGTTGAAATCCAGACATGATGCATCTGGTAATAAGAGCTGAAGTAGATGGGCCTTTAGTGTGAGGTTTATGTTTATGTTAGGCCAGGTTTGGGGCAGGTTTTAATGTCTGCTGTAGCTGTGGGTACCAGAGGCTTCACATTTGTTTTCATTTCCTCGGTTGCCCTTGGGCTTCCCTATATCGTCCTCCTCAGAGAGCGTCTGCATTTTGTGGCCCTATCTGCTGGAATCCCTGTCACACTGCAGAAACCCTGTGGGTGTGTTGGGAAGGTGGCGGGTAGGGAACTGTTCCACAGTCTGTGACCAAATGTCAGTCTCGGGGGCCTGTGCCCCTTCACAGTTGTTGATCTGCTTTTCCCCTCCCCTTAGGTGAGACAGGCTAAAGCGGGGTACAGGCTGAAAAACAGTCTTCCCCCAGTGAGATAAGCCTTTCCTTTGGCGAGCAAATTCCATTTGCTGTGAAGAATGCTCCAGGTATATTTCACAGCGGTGACTGTCCCCATCCCATGGCAGAGCCGGGAGAAGGGATTGTCCTTGGCTTCATTAAGACCTGGCAGGGTTCCTGGAGGGGAAACCCACAAAAGGTTGGGGGCCCCATAAGACTGCAGCCCGGGAGTTCTGCATACAGGCCCAGCCGTTCCCCAGAGCTGCCTGGGAGGTGTTCGTGCAGCTCCTGCACCATCAGCTCTGCTCCAGGCCAGTGGGTCTTGGCTGTGACTCTGCTCACCTGTCTCTGTAGACTTGAGGGTCGTAGCAGTGCTTTGACCTCAGCTCTCTGATGGGTCCAGGAAAAGTCATTGATTTTCATTAGTTCAGCATTTTTCCTGTTGCAGGGATGGGAATGAGGCCTTCCACGTTGTTCGCGGCACAGCAGAAGCCAGAAGTCCTTGCTCGTCTTTGTGTTTCTTCGTAAGAGTTATGTATTTTATTTCCTGGACGCAGGTGTCTGGTCAGACAGGTGATTGGCAGGTGTTTTCTCCTGTTCCGTGGGCTATCTTTTCTCTTGCTTGGGGGCATCATTTGCAGCAGGGAAGTCTTGGACCTTGATGTCCAACGTGGCGATTTCCTCCTCGGCTACTTGGACCTTGACGTTGTCCAACGTGGCGATTTCCTCCTCGGCTACTTGGACCTTGACGTTGTCTATCGTGGCGATTTCCTCCTCGGCTACGTGGACCTTGACGTTGTCCAACGTGGCGATTTCCTCCTCGGCTACTTGGACCTTGACGTTGTCTATCGTGGCGATTTCCTCCTCGGCTACGTGGACCTTGACGTTGTCCAACGTGGCGATTTCCTCCTCGGCTACTTGGACCTTGACGTTGTCCAACGTGGCGATTTCCTCCTCAGCTACTTGGACCTTGACGTTGTCCAACGTGGCGATTTCCTCCTTGGCTACTGTGCTTTGTCTGAGGATCCATCAGCTCAGCTGAGGTCACGGGGATTTACTCCCACACTTCCTTCTAAGTATCGTATAGTTTCAGCTCTTGCATTTAGCTACGTGATTCATTTTGAGTTAATTTTTATGAACAATGTCAGGTGAGGGTCCAGCTTCATTCTCTCATTGGTGGATATCGGACTGTCCCAGCATTATTTGCTGAAAAGATGATTCTTTCCCCATTGAATTGCTTTTGACATCACACCTTGTTTTTTGACTTGCCATTTTGTTCCATTGGTCCAGATGTCTGCCCTGTGTCGGGACCCCACCATCTTGATAACTGCAGCTTTGTAGCAAGCTTTCAAATCAGGTTCTGTGAATCCCCCAATTTTGTTCTTTTTGGACATTATTTGACTATTCTGGGTCCCTTGCATTTCCACTGAATGCTGAGGGGTTTGACAATTGCACCTGAGCTGCCAAGCAGGTTTGTGACGGTGTTAGGGACTGAAGCCTGGTCCATTTCCCAGGCCCCTCATCGCTGTGGGTGACATCTGGGGTCTGATGCTGTGTCTCAGCACGTGTGCAGGCACCACGGGTGCCCTGAGACGGGGATTCCTGGTCGAGTTACTCAGAAAGTGCATCCGGGAGAGACCCCCACACCCCACTGCCTGCGGGATGGGAGATGCCAGCAGAGCTTGGCCTTTTTTTTTTTTTTTTTTTTTGAGACGGAGTCTTGCTCTGTCGCCCAGGCTGGAGTGCAGTGACCAGATCTCAGCTCACTGCAAGCTTCGCCTCCCGGGTTCACGCCATTCTCCTGCCTCAGCCTCCCAAGTAGCTGGGACTATAGGCGCCCGTCACCTCGCCCGGCTAGTATTTTGTATTTTTTAGTAGAGACAGGGTTTCACCGTGTTAGCCAGGATGGTCTCAATCTCCTGACCTCGTGATCCGCCCATCTCGGCCTCTCAAAGTGCTGGGATTACAGGCTTGTGCCACCGCGCCCGGCCGGCTTTCAAGCAGAAATCCAGAAACCCTGTGGGGAGCGGCTTCAGCCTTCAGTGGACCCGGGAGCATCACCTGTGACTCGAGGTCCCTGCCCTGAGGGAGCTGGGCTTTCAAACGCCCACACCCACCAGTCATGGGCGAAGGGCCCCTCTGTGGCCCGCTGGCTCTGTGTGTGCTGGCAAAGGGCTCCAGCCACCCAAGGAAGAGGCATAGGCAGGGCCGTCAGAGGAAGGGCAGGGCAGATCCGGGCCGGGCACAGACCCCACCATGGCATCCTGCTGGGAGCGCTCCACACACCTTGGGAGTCCCTGTGGAAAAGGGTCGCGCTCGCACATCTCGGTGACTCACAGCCCGGCTTAGGCGCCGCTCAGAGCCACCTCTTTCAGATGTTTCTGGAGCAGCTCCTCAGGCTTCTGGTGATCTCTCTGCCTAGGAAAACGTGGCTGTGGACGTTGCAGGATGACCAGCAGCCCCTGCCACTGGGATGCACACAGGGCCACGACGGGCACTCACATTCTGCATCCCTGGTGCCCACCCCAGCCCCTCCCACCCTGTGTCGCTGTGGATTGCAAGATCCCGGTGGCTCAGTCAGACCCTCATCCTGGGAGGCGGAGTCGGCAGTGAGCCAAGATCACGCCACTGCACTCCAGCCTGGGTGACAGAGCGAGATCAAAAATAGAATCCATGGATAGTGGGCAAGAGTGTCCAGGTGGTTGAGGCACAGACGACATTGACAGGGAAGAGACCCCTTAGCCCTGGGTGGGGCCGTGAAAGCCTGCTGTTGTCCATCTGGAGTGAACGCAGACTGTTGTCACACACTGCATAACGACGCTTCCTTCACTGGCCAATCGCGTGGGATGGTGGTCCCGTAAGATGGAAACGCTGGATTTTGCTATACCTTTTGTATGTCTAGATAGGGGTGAGCGTTCTCGTGTGTCTAGATAGGGGTGATTATTCTCGTGTGTCTAGATGGGGGTGAGCGTTCTTGTGTGCACCCACTCACACGTCCCCTCCGGCCTTCAGAGCCCAGCACCCTCCCTCGCAGGGCCTTGGCTGTGACATGGGTGACTTCCTGAGCCTGTGGATCTGAGGTTCTGTGGTCCTCAAAAGTGGGCATCCTTTCTCCTCAGCTGCGGATGGGGGCCCTTTTAACGCCGCCCCGAGGCCTGCGACTCCCTGCACTTTCCATTGTGACTTGACTGATCTGGGTCTGTCATTTGCTCACACGTTGGTAGTGACCGACGTCACCATCCAAGTCCGTGGTCACCATAATGATGCTTTCCCCACACCACGCCAGCGCTGAGTGACCAGCACCCCCTCCACCCCACCCACACCCTCCCGACCCCTGCGTCTTGGGAAGTGGTCCTGCTGCCCGAAGGAAGTAGTCCTGCCTGCCCATCACACACCACCGAGGGTGGGTCCTGCGAGGGGCAGCCTCAGTCCACAAACCTGTCCTGAGGGCTGGCTTCTAAGACAGCCCTGGTTCCAAGATTCTCTGGGCAGGGCCTCAGAAGCAGGCCTGGGATGGGCTTGTGTGTGCTGTGATGAGGGGCTGGGAGAAGCTGGTATGAGACAGGAAAGGCCTGGCAAGGGAGTGGTTTCCAGCAAAGTCCCGCAGAGAACAGCTTCCGCCTGGTCCTGCAGACCCCACGGAGCAAGTCCAAGCCATCCACCCTGAGGCAAGGGAGCTGGGCCTTGGCATCCCTCGGGGCTTGGGTGAATCACCCGCGGAGACGTGAGCTCCCCGGCAGTCTGGCTCCTGGAGGGCCGGGATGCTTCAACAGCCCAGAGGCCATTGTCCAAAGAAAGCCACGGGTGGAGGCCCGATGGGGATGCCCAGACACACACTTGAGGGGAGTGGGCGGAACCTGGACAGTGTCCCCCACACTCACATGTGCCTTTCCGTCCACAGGAGAATGACTATCTTCAAGACTGCCTTGATGCAATCCAGCAAGACTTCGTGATTTTTAACAGAGAAAAGTGAGTGTGTTGGGGGTGGGTGGCCGTGGTGGCAGAGAGGAGGAAAATGGGGCTAAGGTTTAAGGTTTTCTTGGCTACATGAGCTGGCATCTGTGGGCCTGGGGTGTGTGGCCCCCCTCTCACACCAGCCCTGAGATCCTGCAGCCACATGACCTCTGTGGGCCTGGGGTGCACGGCCCCACTCTCTTTGGGGACTCTGAGCAGCAGCTGTGGAGGGGAGCGGCAGGAGACCCCTGCCAGGCTCTGGCATGTTTGAGCTCCACGCGGGGCCTGTGGCTGGAATCTGGGGAGAGACTCGTCGTCTGCCCAGGTGAGGGGTGGTGACTTCCTAGGAGGCCCCATCAGAGCCGCATCAACTCCCCCACCCAGGCACACTCTGTCTCTCACCTCTTCTGAGTGTCAGGCCCTAGAGGACAGAAGGGCACAGATGACTAGCAGCAGGCAAGGCAGGCCAGAAATAGCAGCAGCTGCCACCTTGGGGCCCAAGGGAGGATGGATGCCCCCTCTGCCTGTGTGGGGCCAGGAGGGCCTCCTGGAGGAGGTGTGTCTGAGCTCTTGTGGGCAGAATATTCAGGGCGTGGGCAGGACTTGCAGGGCGTGTGCAGACAGGTGAGGGCACTGGCTGGCACCCCGGGGATCAGACCATTGGGTGAAGAATGAGGCTCAGGCGAGCCTTGTTCCCAAGTCACTGACCTGTGGCACCTGCAAAGAAGGCGGCCTTTTGGCTTCTGGCTGGAAACACCCCGAGCCTTGCCAGTGTGCTCACGTGCCGCTACCCGCCCCCAGGCTCCCTGCCGCACCCAGTGTGTTGGGAGCCTGGCCTTTCCAGCAGACACCCAGCCTGTGGCCCATCTTGGGCATCCACGCCATGGCCTGTCCCGTGAGCCCGTGGGCAGGTCATGGGACCGTGAGGCCAGGGAGGTGGGGGCATAACGCCCTCCGTGTGTTCCTGCCACCCCAGGTTGAAGAGGAGCCAGGACCTCCCGAGTGAGCCTCTCCCCGCCCCTGAGCCCAGGGATGCTGCGGAGCCCGTGGAGGACGAGGAGCACTCCGCCCTTCCCATGTGTGGCCCCATCTGCCCCTCGGCCGGGAGCGGCTAGGCCGGGACGCCCGTGATCCTCACCCCTTGAGCTGCTTTGGAGACTCGGCTGCCAGAGGGAGGGCCATGGGCCGAGGCCTGGCATTCACGTTCCCACCCAGCAGCCTGGCTGGCAGTGCCCACGGTGCCCGGACACATTTCACACCTTGGGCTCGTGGTGGTGCAGGGGACAAGAGGCTGTGGGTGCGCAGACACCTGTGGAGGGCAGCACGGAGGGCATTGCCTGCGGGCCCCCGAGACCCGCCTGGATGGAGGAAGCGCTGCTGGGCGCGCTCTCACCACTGATGGGGGGCCGGGGTCATGGATGAGACAGGAGTCTTGGTCCCCACTCAGCCCGAGGCTGTGCACAGCCCCCCTCACAAGGTGAGCCCTTGCAGAGCAGGCCGCGGGTGTCCCAGGCTTGGCTCGGTTCTTGGAGGTCAGGGGCACGGGTTGGGGTTAGTGGGTGGGGAGGTGAATGTTTTCTAGAGATTCACACTGCCCCAGCAATTTCTGTATACTTTTCACCTCTGAGAATTACAATGTGAGAACCGCTTGGTGTTGCATATTCTGCGCATGTCCTGTGCCTGCCTGGCCATCAGGCCCGTGCCTGCAGTTTCTGGTTGGCCTGGACTTAAGGCAGCCAGTCGGGGGGCAGCTCCTCAGGGCAGAGGCCCCCAGAGTTCCAGGACCATGGCTTTGGGGTGGGTGCCTGTCTCCGTGGCCCTGGAGCCGTAAGGCTGTGGAAGGCAGACGGTGCTGGAGGCAGAGGAGCCCAGGACAGCCCGTGCACAGGGGAGCCACCGCAGTGCTGGGCAGTGCTTGGCCCTCCGTAAAGGGACACGTCCCTCTCGCTGTGGCTGAGTGGTTCTGTCGTTGGAACTGAAACTGGGTAAACGGCCTGTGCGCTTCTCTCCGGTCTCGCTGGAGGAGGAGCCCGTCAGCCCAGCGCTCCAGACAGGCCTGTGCCGGTTTCCTCTGGGGGAATGGGTGTGTCAGGTCTGTGCTCCCTCCCGGGACAGCGGCTATGGTGGACACGTGCCTAGACCCGTGTCCACAAGCCCCGCTGCACCCCTGGCAAACAGCTGCGAGATGACAACAGCCAAAGAACATTTGGGGAAGAACCGGCCATGCCAGGAGCAGAGTGAGAAGTCTGAGGGGAGAGAACACAGCTTCCCGCCCCCCACCCACCCCTGTCCACTGAATCAGGGCAGGAATTAGCCTTCCAGCCCCAGCAGCTGGCATGGGGGACAAGACGCCCAAGTCACTACGAGGAAGGGTGGCCTGGTCCCTGCGAGGGCCCAGAGGCACCGTGTGCTCGGTGGAAGTCTGGTGATGTCAGGGATAGGTGTGGGGGAGGGACAGGTGTGGGGGAGGGACAGGCTGGGGGAAGGACAGGTGTGGGGGTTTGTGTAAGTGCATTTGGGGCACATGACATGGTGGTGCACCTTGTCCTTCTCCAAGACCCTGGTGGCGTCTGGGTGCTGTCTGGTTCCCTAGATCACCCCCCACACTGGGGCAGAGCAGGAGATGCTGGTGTGGGGGACGTCAGCTCCCCTATCTGGGCCAGAGGGAGCCCCAGGAAGGAAATGCTGAGGGCCCAGGGCCACCTCCAGGGCTGCTGCCTGGGCTCTGCACAGCTTAATGAGAAGCCCAGGGTCAGAGATGGGCCCGCCTGTGGTCCCGAGACCATGGCAAGAAATTCTCCATCACCATTGGTGCATGGGCAGGGGCCAGAGAACTGGCGGCATGAGGTGAGTCCCTGGCCCTCTGTGCTCGTCGGCCAACAGCGAGTGCCCAGTGACTGTGGCCAGGCCCTGCTCTTGGGGTGAGGACAACCATCTGGGAGCGTCTACACACACTTTTTGAGGCACAGCATGTGCCAGCACTGCAGTCACGACCTTAGGGGGCTCAGGTCAGAGCCTCGCAGCTGCCCGGCCTTGAGTGCTGGGCCTGCGTCTGTGGGCAGCGCCCACCCGGGTGGCAGTGGTGTGTGCTTCGCTTCCACACACTCCCGTGCATGCTGCCCAGCCTTCTGGGGCAGCTCGGGCTGTCCAGTGAGAATGTGTGGGGGGCCCCCTCTGCCCTGCCCTGGCTGTCGGCTGCCCTGCCGGTCCTCTTCCCTCTGAGAGGTTGAGCTCCTCCCTGCCATTCAGGGGAGAAGAGCTGCGGCTGCAGGAGGAGTTGGACCAGCCCACAGCCAGCCGGGCCCCGCCTCTGCAGAAATGGCATGGGGGAGAGGCGATGGGGCCTTCCACGCACAGGCGGCTTCAAACCCAGACGTCTTTAATGGGCCCGATTCACATCAGAGGAGGGTGACTGCCTGTCCAGGCGGTGGGTGGCATGCACAGGTTCCTGGGTACAGTGTCCTCAGTGTACAAAGCTGCTACTAAGAAGCCTACGGAAATACACAATCTGTAACAAGAGCAGTGTCTTCCTAAAGGATTGCAGAACTTCCCCGGACGAGGGCTACTACGAAAGCTTAGGTGTGGGCCTCGGGGTGTGTAAAAGGAACCCTCCACGGGCAGGGCTGCGTGGCACCAGGTTCTGATGGGTCTCTGAAGTCTCAGCAGCTGTGCCAGGCAGGAGGGCTCTGCTCCCACTCTCCTCCCTGGCCCGCGACGGGCACAGGCCTCCAAGGAGCGGCTGCAGGTGTGCGGGGCTCTGTGAGGCAGTGACTGGTGGTGGGGAGGTGGCAAACGCCCACCAGGCAGGACTCAGCCCCTTGCCGGTTCGCCAAGAAGCCCAGTGTCCAGCTGCTCCCGTACTCTGTGAGCCCGGCAGGTTCCCTGTCCCCATGCCAGGCCCAGCGGGCACTGGGGTGCCTGGGCTCAGGCTGCCGGCACCATCCCTGCCATGTGGTACCACCTCACCCTGGCAGTGACATCTCCCCAGGTTCAGCCCTTCTCTCGAGGGGCTCTTGGCAGCAGGACCTGGGACCCCACAAGGAGAGCCTGTGGGGAGGGGGAAGGCAAGACCGCCAAGCACCTTTGAGAAACTTCTACCAAAGAAAACGCTAAAGGGGGGGTGAGTGCCCTGGGGCCCCCGCGGCCTCGGGTGGGGCCAGCACGGTTCACAGGGCCAGTCCTGGGCGTCTAGGAGAGAGAGGTGATGTTGGAGCGGCCACCGGGCGGTGCCATGATCTTCTGCGCTGTGCGTCGGGCGATGTGGTCATCAGCCTGAGACCCTGAAGAAAGGGCACAGGTGGGCAGGGAGAATGGGGCAGGGTCCCTTCTATTCAAGGCGAGAGGCAGAGTCAGTGGCTGTGTCAGTGGGGCCAGGACCGTGGAGCCCCTGCACGCCTGCCACCACCAGAAGGCCAAGCGGATGAGGTGCCCGGCAGGTCTCCCATCCCTGAGGCCCAGGGTTCAGGTGAGGCTGCTTGGGAGATCCTAAGAGCCGCGGGGACTGCAGGCTCCAGCTGACCCTGCAGGAAGCCCTTCCTGTCCCGAGAGGAGCCCAGGCCAGTCCTGCCTCGTCCCTGCTGTGGGCCCCGGGTGATGAAAGGCTGCCCCTGGCCTCTCAGTGCTGGGTTCTCAGGGACCTGCCCCCAGGCCTGAGTCCCCAGGAGGTGAGCAGGGCTTTGCTGTCACCGCCCCGGGCTGGGAGAATGCACCAGAAGCACCGCTAGGAGCCCAGAGGCCGAACCCTGGCAGCCTGAGCCCTCCCAAGCATTCTCGCATGTCCCTCCGGGGCCCCAGGACACAGCTCAGATCCCTCCCTTGTGCCTCAAGCTTGGTTCTGGGGCCAGCTAGGTGGGGACCTGGATTCCACATGATCCTGAGGTCCTCGTCAAGGCCCCTCACCTCCCCTGAGGCTGGAACCACACTCACTCCTGGGCCCCGTGTGACAGCCCCACCCCAGTGCCACTCTCTTCAAGGTGGGGGTTCATCACAGCTGCCCTGGGCAGACAGTGGGCAGGAGTGGCCTCCCCACACCCCCAGCAGCATCTCCTGCCCCAGCCCCCAGCTGGCTGCCTTCTGTGTGCAGCCCCTCTGGGTACGGGCTGGTCCCTAGTACCTGAGGCCCCAGGGCCCCTCAGGATGCTCCAGCAGAGCCCCTCACCCCACCTGGTGCCCCAGGCCCAACTCACCAGATAGGCTGAACCCCGACTGGTGTAGGTTGCGCACAGGAGGGACTGAGATCTTGCCTGGGCAGGACGCGCGGGCCTGAGCACCACTCCCTGGCTTGGCAGGCACCATCACCTCATGGACGGGCCCGTCATACAGCCCACGGGGCACACCATGGATCTCTGCCAGCTGCGGGGTTGTGGGGCCAGAGATGGGGCATGAGGGGCCGAGCATGGGCAGCTGGAGGGCTGGGCCTGCTCTGCGCCTCTCCAGTGCCAGCTTCAGGAATTTGGGGCTGCCCTGGGGGGGTGTTCACCCCATGTTCACACATGCCTCCCTCCTTGCAGTCCTCCCCACGCATGTATAATGCCTTCCCGCGACCCCACCTACACGTGTGTGCACACGTCTCTCCCCTCAGGCTTACCAACACAGGTGCGCACACGCTCATCCCTCCGAGGTCCCACGTGCACTTGTGTGTGCACAGACACCACTGCGAGTGTCCCTGTGCGTGTGAAGCACCTGGTGGTCCGGGCAGACCACACCGGCTGCACTGTCGGACACGGATGATCTCGGGCAAACGTGGTGTCACCACAGTAAGAGACCGGAAGGCCAGGGGAGGGGCTCCCATGGCTGAGCTCCTGAGAGCCCGTGTGGAGAGGAGCACACACCCCAGGCCACATTTGTCCAAGGGGAATCCCAGAAGGACCCACGCTAAGGCCCAACTGGCAGCTCCCAGGGGAGGTCAATGTCTGCTCACTTTACGTCTGTATTTTATCTAACAACCATGGATGACTCGGGTGGGACTCAGCTGCCCTTCACAGGCGCTTGCAGAGCTGATCCAGGGCCTGAAGCTCCCAGCACCACGGGGGCCTCCCCTGCCATATTTTGGGAGCAGGCTCTGCTCCACGTAGACCCACCAGGGCCCTGGGCAAGCAGCGGCCCCGCTCCATCTTCCTGACCCCCCCGGGGGCCAGGCCAGGCTGACCAGGGGTGCGTTCTGGGCCCAGAACTCAGCGCCCACCCGCCTGCCTGCACAACACCCTCGCGGGTGCCGCCCTACCCTGTTGCGAGCTTTGATCCTCTTGTAGACGAAGTCCGGGAACGTCTTCCGAGGGATGAAGCGGCCCGTCCCCGGGGTGACAAACATCTTCCCGTCCTCCAGCACCACTCGGCCCTGACTTATGACCACGGCGGGCGCTCCCCGGCACTCCACTCCCTCGAAAATGTTATACTCCACGTTCTGGGGAGAGAGGCCCGAGGGTCCAGTGCCTCCACGCTGGCGCCCAACAGTCCCATCCCCACGGAGCCGCTGGAGCACTGCGGCCGCCCAGTGTGCCTGCACTGAGCCCCTAGCGAGATGCTGGGACTTAGGGGTTGGAACTATGTTCCCCTCAGCCTACAGACCTCGTTTCTGAGTCCCATGTTTCTCTCGAGGACAACGGGGACAGGCGTGGGCAGGCAGGGAGGGTCACTTCCCCCTTGGCTTGGCAGGTGCACACGGCACCGCTCTGCCCTGGCCTCCTCCATGGCACAAGGGGACCACAGATGCAGCTGTCACGCAGCGAAGTGACGTGGACAGGGCCCAATTCAGTGCCTGGCCTGGGACACGCTGTGTGGACGGCCCTGGGATGGCTAAGTCCACTGCTGCTGCCACATGGGCCTCTGTCCTGCGCCTCTCCTGGGAAGGCTGCCTCGGGGCCAGCTCCACAAAGGCCAGCCCTGACTTACAGCCGCCTTCTCTTACCAGATTGTGGCTCTTAGCAGAGATGATCCTGGTGGCCTTGGGGTTCCATATGACCAGGTCAGCGTCAGAGCCCACAGCCACTCGTCCCTTCCTTGGGTAAAAATTGAAGATTTTGGCAGCATTTGTACTGGTCACCGCGACAAACTCATTCTCGTCCATCTTCCCAGAGGCCTGAGGAACAAGAAGCCTGAGCTGAGGGTGACGGGTGGGGCTGGGGTGGGGCTCAACGAGGACAGATGCTGGGCCACCAGGACCCCGCAAGGATGGATGCCAGGCCACCAGGCCCCCGTGAGGACAGACGCTGGGCCACCAGGTCCCCACAAGGAGAGACGCTGGGCCACTGGGCCCCCCACAAGGATGGATACCAGGACACCAGGACCCTGCAAGGATGGATGCCAGGCCACCAGGCCCCTGTGAGGACAGACGCTGGGCCACCGGGTCCCCCACAAGGTTGGACAGCAGGACACGGGGGCCTCTGGAAGGTTGGATGCTGGGCTGCTGGGGCCCCACAAAGATGGATACCAAGCCCCCACGAAGACGGGCACTAGAGTGCCAACGCAGGCAGCCAAGATCAGGACAGGGCTCCAGCCACGGCCCTCGCCATGGCAACACTCGGGGGGTAAGAACGCCTGCCAGGCTGCACTGGGGAATTAGTGAGCCCATCTCAGTGACGCCCGCTGGTCTGCCCCTTCCTGCACAAAGCTTTTCTGCGTCCACTTTTTGGGTAAAGCTTCAATGTCGATACCCGTGTGCCCTGAAGGACTTGACAGTCTCCCTGGGGAGCCCTGGAGGCTGGGGAGGCAGGAGCAGCTGAGGGAAAGAGCTCAGTTGCTGGGTGAGGTGGGGCTGAGGATGTGGGAGGGCCCAGGATGGGGAGGGGACCAAGGGGTGGGGCTGAGGATGCGGGAGGGCCCAGGATGGGGAGGTGGGGCTGAGGATGCGGGAGGGCCCAGGATGGGGAGGTGGGGCTGAGGATGCGGGAGGGCCCAGGATGGGGAGGTGGGGCTGAGGATGTGGGAGGGCCCAGGATGGGGAGGGGACCAAAGGGTGGGGCTGAGGATGTGGGAGGGCCCAGGATGGGGAGGGGACCAAGGGGTGGGGCTGAGGATGTGGGAGGGCCCAGGATGGGGAGGTGGGGCTGAGGATGTGGGAGGGCCCAGGATGGGGCGATAGGTCCTGAGGGCATTGCAGGCGGAGCACTAATGTCACAGCGTGGAGCCCCCATGCTGACCCCTGGGCAAACCCAGTGTCCAGGCAACACCAGAGTCAGCTGGGAGTGGGGGGGCTACCAGCTGCCCCTGTTGCTGTTGGGAGTCTCATCTGGAGGGGCCAGAACCACGTGTCTGAGGCGCCCTGGGTGGAGGATCTGCCACCCCGGAGCCGTGTGCTCTGATCTGTTTCACGAGGTGTGCACTAGTTAGGTGGGTTCCCTTCTGACCAGCCGTCAGAATCCCACCCACAGCCGCTCCCCAGACAGCGTGCCCTGACCAGGTCTGTGCTCACCACACATTTCTCCCAGACCACCGACATGCGCTCCTCAATGCCGTTGGTGCCCTCAGGGATCAGCGTGAAGTTGTCCTTGCCCACGGCCTTCTGGGCAGTGGTGAAGGTGCAGTGGGCACTGCCTGTCACCTGGAGGTCCCCACTGGAAACAAGCCAGGGTCAGAGGGGCCCAGGGGTCCTGGCCTTCCTGAGCCGGCAGAAGCCAGGTCAGCTCCAGCCCCCTTGGCCAGCACAACCGCAGGGGCTAGAGGTCATCTGAGTGGCTTTTGCTGGGCAAAGCTGGTGCCTCTGTGCAGGGGAGCAGGGACTGGTTCCTGCCAGGGGAGCCCCAGCTGGGACCAAAGGGCTCAGACTTCCCCCACCCACCACTGTCTGGGCTGCCCCACGAGAGCCGTGGGAGAGGCCTGGGGTGTCAGGGCCACCAGTGGGCCACAGCCTTGGCAGGGTGTGCAGCGCGCAGCCAATCTGGGGCCACCTGGAGCGGCTGCTTACCTGGACAGCAGGCAGGTGAGGTGGTCTGCCGTGGTGGGGTCTGGGTTGACGGGGGGTGACGTGACGAAGGCTGCGGCCTTGGCCCAGTTCTTGCTCCAGTAGTGAGAACCGTCGGTGCCCAGGCTGGCAGTGATGGGCTCCCCAAACACGACCACCCCTGGAGCATGAGGCCCATGAGAGGTGCTCCGCTGACCACCTGCACCCCATGGAGCCCCGAGCACTGCTGCTGCTGACACCCCCGACTGCCCCTCACTTTCTTGGCCTCAGACAGCTTGTCCCCTGTCTAGAGTCCCTGGCCATGGGCAGGAGGGCAGAGGCCTGGGTCCTGGACAGACGTGGTTGGCCCTGGGGGTCCTTTCTCTGCCCACATCCCACCCCAGGACCCCGGGCACTCCAGCGGGGCCAGGGCGTGCCTGTGGGCCTCAGTGAGGCACAGTGAGCTGCATGGAGGCTGACTGGCCTGGGGTGCCCTGGTCATGGCCTCACCAGGGTTCCAGCTCACAGCTGAAGCAGCTCCCACCAGTTGGTGGGTGAGAAATGCTCCCAGGTGGGGTGGGGCACCCCCCGAGAAGAGCCTGGTGGGTGGGGTACCCCTGAGAAGGGCCTGGCCTGCTGCCCCAAGGCTGCTTGGTGTCCTGAGTGAGGCCCAGGCCTTGCCCCTGCAGACCCCTGTTCACCTGCGCACCTCAGAGTCCTTTTCCCAGTTAACTGAGTGGATTTCAGTTTCAACCCTCGATGCAGGAAACACAAAGAAGGGCACCGCCCCCCCCCTTCCCTGTGCCAGGGACCTGCACAGCCCCAGGCAGGCCCAGAAAACAAGGTTTCAGGACTCAGTGGGGACAGCAAGAGGAGGGGAAACCAGACCAGACCCAGAGGCCTTCTTGGGGACGCCCCCTCATTTACCCGTCACCTGGGTTCTGCACCTGGATCCTTGGCCATCTCCAGCCCCAGTGATTGCTGGACCTCCCTGGACCCTCTGAGCCCAGTAGCCTCTGGGGGACCCCACAGTCAAGCCCCTGCCAATCACAGCTCTGTGTGCCCCCCCACCCACCCTGCATCCCCGGGTCTAAGGCTCTGCAGTGCCAGGCTCCAAATGGCTGGCAATCTGTGGGCAGGTAGCTCCCCGGCTCTGAACACAGCAAATACTAATATGGGGGGCCCTCCTTGGTGGAACTGGATTTCTCAGACACTCATCTCCTCATCATTCCATCCCCGCCACAGCCCCACTGGAAACAGGGTAAGCAGCTCCAAGTTTGGCCTCAGGGCCCTGGTGAGCAGCTGCCGCTCCAACGAGGCTGGAAACTCAGCCCCACCCCGATGCAGGGACTCAGGGCACCTGCATCTCCCCAGGGCTGCACCCAGGAGGCCGAGACCATGGCCCCCCGGCATCAGAGGCGGGACTGGGTGCTCACCTCTGCGCTTGGCCTGGGCGATGGCGTCGGCCGCCCCCTTGCTCATCACCTTGGTGATGTACAGTGGGCAGTTGGCCTGCTTGGCGATGGTGACAGCTCGGTACACCGCCTCAGCCTCCACCTGGGGACGAGGTGGGAAGGATCAGGCCACACGAGGGCTCTAGACCAGTGTGGGCAATGGGGATGCCCAGGGGTCACCCATGGGATCCCAGGCTCAGGGCAGCCTAGTAGGAGCGCCCCAGCCTTGGGCTCAGTGCCTGGGTCTGCCCAAACCACGTTCTGGTCCTCGGGTACAGGCTGTAGGGTGGTGGAGCTCGGGTACAGACTATAGGGTGGTGGAGGGGGGATTCATGCCTCCCAGATGAGGTCAGGGCGAGCACAGTGGCAGGGCCAGGAGCCCAGGGCCAGAGTCAGCACAGCCCCAGGCAGCAGCGGTCTGGGCAGAGTTTGCTCGGGTGTGCCGTGGTGCCCTGGGATCTTACCTCCTCGGGGTGGCTGAGCACGTGGCCCTCGGGGCCAGTGATGCCAAGCTCCAGCAACCGCTTCTGCTCCTAAAGAAACCAACAGGATGCCTTGCTCCAGCCCTGAAGGGAGCCTGGGCCTTGGATGCTAATCCCAAGGCTGGGAGGCCCCATTCCCCAAGTGGTCCTGGACCCTCAGGCCTCCCAGAATTTGCCAGCCAGAGAACTCAGAATAGAGGGTGGAGGGGCTTGGAGAGGCACGATTCCTGATCCCTGAGTTACCAAGGAGAGGACAGCTTGGATAGGGGAAGTGGCTTGCCCCAGGCTGCAGAGCTCCTTACTGATGGCGCCAAGACTCCACCCCGCCTCCACCGTGCCCATCATGCTGACTCCCCCGGCGGGGGCATGTGTGGGGGTGCACACAGGCGGGGAGGGCTCTGCAGGTCAGGAATGGGCAACCACTCCTTCCTCCAGCACTGCCCTTCCGTGGCGATGTGCACTACAGCGCCTGCTCGTGTCAGGCAAGACATGGTCCTGGCCAGGAGACGCAGCCCCAGTACCGAGGCTCCCTCCCGCTGTATGTGGAGCATCTGCTGGACCCAGGACGACCTCCTGACGGTGCAGCCGGGGCCTGGCCTTGGGCCACAGAAGTGTCTGTGATGCCCCGATGCCCTCGCAGCTGGACGGGTGGATGAGGACACTGGGGACCCCCCACGTGCCCCTGCCTGAGTGCCACCACCTTCCTGTAGCGCTCAGGAGGTGGGCAGAGCCCGTCCCATCCCAAGAAGTCTCACTGTGGGTTTGCAGTGTCAGGGAGGTGTGTCCTGTGTGGTGACCCCCACTGAGGTCCCACAGGGATGGGGTGGCCCACTCTCTGAACTCCATCTGTACCCGTGGGTGCCTGAGCTGGAGGGGAAACAAGGTGCGGGGCCCAGGGGCCTGGGGGATCGGCGGCACCGCACGTGGGCTCCGGCCCTCCCCAGCCCAATGGGATGTGTCTGAAGGATGTGGCCCTGTCAACATGGGTGCCCTTGGCTGGAAGGAAGGTGGCAACCCAAACCCCAGAGGGGACACCACTCCACAGGGGGGGCCTGGATCCATGGGGCTGACACTTTGGTTTTGAGGTATTTGGATAAGAAGTGTGGATCGAGGAGAAGCTGTTTTAAGGCCTCAAAGCTCCCCACCCCCACCCAGTCTAACTCACTGGTTGACCTTTTGACCTCAGGGTAAGCTGTGACCCTCCCTCGAGGTTGTGTGGGATTCTGTGCTGATGTCTGCGTAACACGAAGGTCACCCTCAGACCCCCGCCCCGCCCCACGGCAGCCCCTGCCACACCAGCAGCCCTGCCCCACAGCACCTCCTCCACGATGTCCCCGTTCTCAGCGTGCACCTGGGCCAAGGCCCCCAGGTCCCGGATGATGCTGAAGATCTCGTACATCTGGGAAGAGAAGTGGTGGGTCCTGGGCAGGACTGCGCCTGTGCCAGCAGCGGCCTGGGACACACCTGCCCACTCCCTTCTCCATGCCTGCCCTTACCTGGCTGTCGCTGCACTGGCACCGGTCCTTGTATGCCATGAAGACCAGGAAGGCGTTCACACCTGGAGAAGAGGTGGGGATCAGAGGCTCAGCCATCACCAATCAGACAACCCGAGGAGGCTCTGCTGCTCCCTGCCCACTGGAGGGTCTTGGGCCCCTCTCCCGCAGTGCTTCCATGGATAGCTTGCCAGCCATGCGAGCAGGCCTCTGCTTCCACGCACATACCAGCCAGCTGGGAAGTGAGGCGAGGCAGCCCTCACTTGCCTGCTCCTGTGCTCCGGGTTAAAAACTGATTGTCCACCCAGTGGCAAATGCAGGTGAGAACCCCTCACACCCGTCCAGCAGACCCCCCGTTACTGGAAGAGCCACTGTGCCTGGGCTCTCGGACTGAGTTCCACTGGCCCCCCACTGGAAGTGCGGCCCGGGCTGCGCTGCCCTGGTGACCTCCATTCTAGCCGACCAGCACATCCAGCACCTGCCTGTGGGGCCTTGGAGCCCCGCTTGCCAAGCCTGGCTCATGGTGCAGGCTTGTGGGACCGCCCAGATCTCAGGGCTGGGCCCTTAGGACGAGCAGAAGGACCAGGGGCTGCCTCTGACGTTGGGGCCCAAACAGGAAAAGGGCTGAGCTCTCCTGTTTCCTGGACAGCCAGAGCCCATCCACCTCCCCTGGGACTTGGGACCTGTGTGGGGACCCGCCTGGGCCTGGAGGCAGGATCCCAACCTCCCATCACTCAAGCCCACCCAGCCCATGGCACCCCCCTCCTGGCTAGGTGGAAAGTGCTAGTGTGACCCGCTAAGGCACGCTGGGGAAACCGAGTCAGCCTGTGTCCCACAAGCCATCCCTCTAGGTAGCAACCTGCATGTGACCTGGCATCTGGGGCCTGCCCCCAAGTGTCTGATGAAGGTGATGGGATGTGGGGCTGTCCCCGCAACACCACCCCGTGGGCACAGGACCTACAACTCCTGCGTGGCTCTCAGGCAGCAGAGGCCCCAGCAGTGCCCCCGCAGGGTGAGGGGAGGTGCAGGCCCTGCTTCCACCTCCGCTCTGAGACACGAGGCCACAGGCCTCCCAGGTCCACTCACAGAAAAGCATGGGTGGCAGAGCAGCTGCTTGGAGTGAGGCCCAGGGACCGAGGACTGATGGGCTCCACCAGCCCCCGGGCAGGGAGGTGAGGGATCCTGACACCAAGGGGTACCTGTGTGATGACCATCACCCTCTGGGGAATGGGAACCCAGAGGAATGGCCTTGAAGAAATGCCCCTGCCTCCTTCAGGTCCATAGGGCCTGACAGCCTCCTGGGCTTGCTCGGACCCCATCCCGCCCCCACCTCCAGGCCGGAAGCTGTGGGCTGGACTCAGATTAGGAGAGATCAGTTATAATCAGATATGACACTTGTCAAACCCACTATGAAACTCTGATGTGGTTTTCGCTTCAGGGTTTTCTTGTGGGGAAAATGTTAAACTTGTTTATAGACTGATCTGTTTTAGCATAGATGACAACAAAAAAATACGGATTTAAAGGGTCTCCCTCTGAAAGGATCCCCAAATGCTAGGAGATGGAGAACTGCTGCTCTTCCACCCTGGGCAGCCTCTTTTCTAAGAAACCAGGGACCTGCTGTATCTTGTCATCAGGAGGATAATTCCAGGGTGGGTCCCTTGGATTGGGAAAGAGAAGGCCTCTTGGTCTAGAGCCTCTGAAGGTGGGATGAGCCTTCAAATGGCTTTTCTCCAACTTTGACTCAAACCTGGACACCGGCCCCTGGGGGAGATCAGCACCACCAGCAGGACACAGGGTCAGGGCAGAGGCCCCTCCGCCAGGCTCCATGCCCACCCTCCAGCCCCTCCAGCCACCCTCACCCTTCTCCTTGACCAGGGCCTCCAGCTCCTCCTTGATGCTCTCGTGCCAGCGGGTGATGTCCACATGCAGGGAGTAGTCACAGCAGGCCGCGCTGTCCGCCCGCTCCCGCCACTGCTCGTAGGCTGACAGCAGGCTCACACCCGTGTCGGGGAAGACATGGTCCACTGTGAAGGCAGCATGGTCAGCAGCTTCCCGCACCGGTCCCCGGTTCCCACCTCTGCCGCCTCCGTGGGAGATTGTTTCATGTTCCCAAGAGACCAGAGGACCATTTGAGGGAGACATAGCAGAGGCCACCGGCCTCTGAGAGAGGATGACGCTGTCACGAACCTGTTCTGTCACTTTGTTCAAACAGGAACCTTCTGACCCAAGTCCCCCAGCCACCCTCTGAACACAGAAGGGAGAGGGGAGAGAGGAAGAGCCCCAGCCCAAACCACCCCACCCTACTCCCACATCGCCCCTGGAGGAGCGCCGGAGGTCAGGGCTTTGCCTGCCTCCAGCTCCTGTCTCAGCCTGGGTGAGGCACCCCCAGGGCCAGACAGGGCCAGTGTGCTGTCCAAGGTGCTGGGCCCCGTCTCTCGGGGCCCTCCTAGAATAGTGGGAGCTGGGCTGGTTTCCCGAGTGCCCCACTGGCTCCACAAGACTTGAAAGGGGCCATCCTGCCCCCCGCACGTAGCCATCGTGCTGCTGCCCCACCAACCACACACCCAAGGCCCCAACACTGCTCACTGGCCTCTCCTGGTGCAGCCAGGAGAGAGCTCCAAGCCAGGTGGTCTGACAGGAAGGCACGCCCACCAGGGATGCCTTCCTCCAGCACAGCCCTCCCTCGGGCCCCTACGCAACCCAACAGGATGAAGTGGGCACCCACCCTCGCTGCAGCCACCCACAGTGCCACCCACAGTGCCACCCACAGTGCCAGCCTGGGCCCGCAGGCAGAGGAAGACAGAGGCAGGACAGAGGCCAGCCTCGTGTCTGTGGTGTTTCTCTGTCTTCGTGGGGACCCACAGCTGGCCGGGTGCCTTGGCACTGGCACAAAGCAGGTGGTCTCGACTGTGCAGACGTCCTGACCGGCTTGGGCCGCCACCCGAAGGGCGTGAGCAGTGGCCAGTCTCCTCAGACTGCAAGGTGGGCTGCTGGTTTTCCCTCCCTTTGTGGCTGAGTAAACCAAACCAAGCTGTGACCTGGCAATGGCTAAGTGTCCCTGTGAGGCGTCTCAGGGTCCTCAGAGCTGCCCTCCCTGGCACGCCAGGGACACAAAGCAACTTACGTGCATTAACTCACACATGACTCACAAGCCTGTGTGTTTTACAGGTCAACGAAGTGTGGCTTGTAAAAGCCAGCTGAGTTATCTGGAGTCACATCGCTAGAAAACTATAGAACCAGGTTCAGCTAGGCCCCTCAGACCCATTCTCAACCACAGCAGTGATGTCTGCACCAGACGGACGCAGCGGAGAGAATGGCACCCAAGGCCACGCAGTGTGGTCAGGGTCTAGGCTCTGGGGCCTCGTCCTGGCTCCTGAGCTCACCACGTGCTCATGGTGGGCAGGTGGACTCCCCCCACCCGCCTGTAAAACTGGGCTTAGCTGAGAGGGTTTTAGGAGGAGAGCATGTGAGCCGATGGGTGTCAGGATAGAGCCCGTGCCGGGCACGCAGCCAGCACTACAGAAATAGCAACTCTGGTTATTTTTTGATGGGATAATAATGAGCATTGCTTTTATCTTTTTTCTAAAAATACAGCCTCCATCCTTTACTCTTCTTGACATGAGCAAGAACCTTCCACATATCAAGCTTCCAAGGCATGTGGCTCAAGGTCAAACATGTATCTGGCATTTCAGAAAGCACGACCCATCCCCTTGCCCAAGGCATTTGAGTTTTCCAAACCCCAGCTCTGGGCCAGCTACTAGTGCCCAGGAAAGAACGAGTGGACACACGTCAGTCCACTGATTTCCCGTCCTGGAAATCCCAGGAGCATTCCAGAGCTGGCCACGCAGAAACACCCAGGGCGAGGCACAGGCATAAGAAAGGCACTCCAGGTTCTCAGACAGATGCAATAAAGGCACCTTTAGATGACACTCCTCCCACACACACCTGGCCAGAGGGAGGGCGGCAGATGCTGGCTGCCCCCTGTAGAGGAGGAGACCCAGACACTCACAGATCATGGTGGTTCCTCCTGCTAGCGCTGCCTTGGTGCCCTGACAGAAGTCGTCAGCCGGGGTCATGCCCAGGACGGGCATCTGCAGCCTTGTGTGGACGTCAACGCCACCGGGAAGCACCATCAGGCCGTGGGCGTCAATGGTCTTGATGCCCCCAGGGACGATGAGGTTTTCTCCGATTTGTCTGAAAGCAGCAGAGATTTCACTGGTTACAGTGAGCCCAGGTCAGAGCCCAAACGGGCTTCCAGCAACGCCGCAGAGCTGAAGTGTTTGCGTGAGCTGCAGACCCCGGGGAAAAGGCCAGCACGGCCGGCCACTCACTGGACCAGCTCCTCGGGAGTGCCAGGGAGCAAAGCATCCCTCAGCACAGCTCAGGACAGTCACTGCGGGGTCCAGCCTCACGCAGACACCACGCCCTGTGGTCTTCCACTCAGGTCCCTGGTTGCTACTTTTTTGACTACAGGAGGGAGCGGCTTGACAGACAGAAGCAGATGCGCTAACAGGTGTGGGCACCAGTATTTAGGAAGCACCTGCTGTGAGCCAGGCACAGTACTAAGTGCCATGATGAACAAAGAAACATGGAAGCTGGCGTCCTGCTTTTGCCCTACAGCCACCTGACATGCCTCTGCCCTCACCGAAGGCCGGGGCTCTGACAGTGGCCACCAGGTTACTGCTGCCAAGGATGGGTTTGGAAAAGAAGAAACCTCTCCCATGGATTTCACCCAGAAGTCGATGCCTGGATACCATGTGACCAGTGTGTACACACGAGCTGGGGACGTATTTTCAACTGCCTGGATACCATGTGACCAGTGTGTACACATGAGCTGGGAACTTATTTTCAACTGCCTGGATACCATGTGACCAGTGTGTACACACGAGCTGGGACTGGGAACTTACTTTCTACTTCCTGGATACCATGTGACCAGTGTGTACACATGAGCTGGGACTGGGAGCTTACTTTCTACTTCCTGGATACCATGTGACCAGTGTGTACACATGAGCTGGGAACTTATTTTCAACTGCCTGGATACCATGTGACCAGTGTGTACACATGAGCTGGGAACTTATTTTCAACTGCCTGGATACCATGTGACCAGTGTGTACACATGAGCTGGGAACTTATTTTCTTTTTTTTTTTTTGAGACGGAGTCTCGCTGTGTCTCCCAGGCTGGAGTGCAGTGGCGTGATCTCGGCTCACTGCAAGCTCCGCCTCCCGGGTTCACGCCATTCTCCCGCCTCAGCCTCCCAAGTAGCTGAGACTACAGGCGCCCGCCACCACGCCCGGCTAGTTTTTTGTATTTTTAGTAGAGACGGGGTTTCACCATGTTAGCCAGGATAGTCTCGATCTCCTGACCTCGTGATCCACCCGCCTCGGCCTCCCAAAGTGCTGGGATTACAGGCTCGAGCCACCGCGCCCGGCCAAGGGAACTTATTTTCAACTGCCTGGATACCATGTGACCAGTGTGTACACATGAGCTGGGAACTTATTTTCAACTGCCTGGATACCATGTGACCAGTACATACACACAAGAGCTGGGAATGTATTTTTGGCAGAAACTTACTTTATCAAGCCATCTTCCACGTGCACATCAGCGTAAAAGGACTGGTCATCATTCACGATCCTCCCACCTCTGATCAGAAGGCGGTCACTCTATTTGGAACAACAAACGGTAATTTTTCTCCAAACTGAGTTACTCAGCAACACCCTTCGTACAACTCCTTTCTCTGGAATTATGATTGAAACATTCAGGCAAAATTTCTAGATGTAAAAACGAGCACGAAAGCCTGCGGTGGTTTACTATTCCCCAAAAAGTGGCACCAGGTACTCAAAACCAGTTGCCCCTGGAAGCGCCACGCACACCCCAGAGCTGCTGCCCAGGCCTCACTGAGGGCAAAGCCCATGTTGGTGGAAGTGTGGCAGTGCCACAGGTCATATTTATATCTTCTAATTTACCATCGGATTAAGGAGCCCCAGCCTGAGATAGGAGGTGAACGCTGTCTCATGGCCTCCTGTGCAGCCTCAGGGATCCTGCTCTCCTCCACCAGTCTTCCACCCACATGGGACCTGATAGAGCTGGGCTTTGGTTCCACCCAAACACTGCAGACCAGTGTTGGTGCCAGGAGGTGGAGGCAGAGCAGCGCCCCCACAGGCATGGTCCCCACCCCAGGAGGCTGCCTCCCACTGAGGGGAGACCACCGGCAGCAAAAACACACATGCACACAGACAGTGACGAATGCGCAGAGCACAGTGAGGGCGCCATGGCAGGGCCACGAGACGGGCTGGGAGAAGGACCTCTGGGGCGGGGGTGGCTGATACAGGGGCAAGGCGGATATGGTGAGCATTCCAGCCAGGAAGCAGCTTGGCCCTGGGGCAGGAAAGGGCTTGAGCTGCCATCAGCAGACCTGGGAGGAGGCCAAGGTGTGGAACCTTCTGGTGGGGTAGTGGTGCCAGAGGCAGGTTGGTGCCCAGAGCTTGGCAGGGGCAGGATGTGTAAGCCTGGGGACTCCATGGCTGCCCCTGACTGAGGCCCTTAAGCAAGTTTCAATCCTAGTTTGATTGATGTTTTAAAGAGATCACCTTGGCTGCTGTGTTAGAAAGTAGATTGTGATGTTTAACAATGGAAGCAGGATCATTGCTGGAGTGATGTCTGAGTGAGATGAGGGGCTCTGGGACAGGACTATGGGAAGGGATGGGAGGAGAGTGGATTCCAGAGAGGCTGGGAGTCAGGAGGGCAGGACCTGCTGATCAAGAGGCCATGGGGGTGACGGGGAAGAGATGGGGTGACCTCAGGTTCCAGTGCAGCTTGGACGCACTCCTAGTGGGGCACAGAGCGTCAGGCTGGTGAGGCCGGCTCTCAGTGGGTCAGCCCTGGCAGCACAGAGCTGTGGCATTAGGCAGGGATTGACTCCAGTGCTCGGCAGTCATAAATCCCCCTCTAAGAATCCTACCAGATGGCCGGGAAGCAGAAGATTAGGCAGAAAGTGGGGTGTCACTGATGGGACTCTGCATGACCGTCAGAGGTGAAGATCTGACCTCAGTGGAGAATGTGGGAGAGAAACACAAAAAAGGAGCAAAAGGAGGTGGAGGAGGACACACACACACGCGCTGGACTTGGCAGCGCTTTTCCCTCCACTGTCTCGCGTGCGCCTCAGCACGCCCGACGACTGACCACGCAGGACTGACCATCTGCATTTAACAGGGAGGTCCAGCTGTCTGCCCTGGGTTTCCAGGGCCCACCCATAGGTGGCCAGGGTCCTAGCCCGGGGCTGCAGCCTTCACACACCATCAGTCTGAAGCCAAGAGCATTAAACTGAAGCGCACAATTCGTAAAACTCTCGGAATGAGAAGGAGTTCATTATCTAGTAGCCCCATTACAGGATTCTGCTGACATCTAACTGTGAGGCTGTATTTTCAGGATCCCAGTGACTTGTAAACCACTACCCCGTAGTCTACAAACGGCTGGCAGACTATGCCACAGGCCAGACCTAATCCTCTACCTATCTTCATGCAGCCCTAGGCTAAGAATGGTTCTCGTATATTCACTGAAAACAATAAAAAGAGTATATCATGACTCATAAAAATTCTACGAAATTCACACTGCAGCATTCACAGATAAACTTTTGTTGGAACACATTGGTGCCCACTGACTTCCTAAGTGTCCGGGACTGCTTTCCTGGCAGGGTCAAGCAGCCGCGACAGGAACGGTGTGGTCCACAAAGCTGACAACATTTATTCTTGGGCAGGTTGTGGAAGAAGTTTTAGACCCTTGGTCTACAGAGCTGTCCATTCCCAGCTGCTGCACCTCTCCTCCTCCTCCTCCTGCCCAGTCCCAGCTGAGCGCCAGGCCCAGCCCTGACCCCGCACCACCATGCATTTGGAGCCTCTGTAGCCGAATCAGGCCCTGGCTGCCTTCCCGGAGCTGTCCCTCCTCTTCACTTTCCACCCCTCCCAGGGGACCCATGCATTTTCAAGGAAGCCCTAGAAAACGCAACCGGGCAGAGGGAGGCTTGAGGAGACGTGTGGTCTGGGCGCTCTGCTCACAGACACCCAAGTGTTCAGGCACCCACACTCAGGCTGGGTTTGGACCCCGGAAGAGACACAGCTGGGGGGTGGGGCCATGCTCTTCTAACTGCGCTCAACCAGATGAGGGTGAAAGTTCCCTGGAAGCAGCTGCCCCCCCGCACTGACATGGATGCCTGACCTGCCCTGGGAAGGGGTCCTCCTGCCACCCCCAAACTCGACCCCCACATGCCAGCTGGCTGGCAGGATCTCCTGCATCAAGACCAGACCCAGCCGGGCAGAACCCTCTGAAGGCAGCAGTCTGGAGAGGGGAGGGCTCCTTCCTCCCTCAGCGTCTCGGGGAGTGGAGCCCACAGCCCACGGCTTGAGCTAATGCCAGAGGTCAGACCCCACGGCCCTCCCGCCAAGGCCAAGTACAGAGTCGGGTCTGGGACCCCATGGACTCCCCCACCCAGGTGCTGCCGGGTCCCGAAGCCTCCCTTCCTCCCACCCCCATCTCCCGCCTCCCGAGTGGGGAGGCTTTGTTTCTGGCAGAGCGGGACCTCCCGCGCCGGTGCGTGTGGGTGTTGGGGAGGGGTCTCCGCTCTCGGAGGCTCGGGGGCTGCCGGGGCGCCCGGCCAGTGGCCCGTGACCGCTCGCTTTCCTTGGAGTCGCTGAACCCCGGTTAGTGGAGGGTTCGGGGCCACCAGGGACTCCGGCCAGAGCGGCTGGGGCTGAATCGCTTTGTCTCGGACAAAGGGCTCCCGACGCGGCGCCAGTGCGTCCAAGGGGCGGGCGGCCCACGGGCTGTGCCGGGAACGGCATCTCCCCGCGCCCCGGACCAGCCCGGGCCAACAAAGGACCGCGTCCGCCCGCCTCGCCGGCCCGGCCGCCGCGGGAGAAAGGAGCCTCCAGCGCTCCGAGGGACAGGCCGCCCGGCCCCGGGTTCTCCCCGGGCTCAGCCGAGGCTCCCGGAAGCCGGCAGGGCCGGGCCTGGGCGCCCCGCTCCGTAAGGGGTTCTGCGCGGCGCTCGCGGGGACTCTCGGACCCTGGAGCTTCGTGAAGAAGCCGGGCAGGGAAGGGCGGGCGCCGGGACGGGCCAGACGCGAAGGCAGAGCCCCCACAACGCGCGAGGCCAGGAGGGTCCGCCCCGCGTTCAGGCCCCACTCCGGGCGGCGGGCAGGGGGCGGCGGGCAGGGGGCGCCGGGCGAAGCGGGGCCGGGCTCACCGTGATCCGGGGGATGCTTTTCTTGCCCTGGAAGGACATCCTGCTCCTGGGGGTCTCTGGCAGGGGCGGCACGAGCAGGGGCGGCACGAGCAGGGGCGGCACGAGCAGGGGCGGCACGAGCAGGGGCGGGCGGGGGACGCGTCAGCCGGGACGCGTGCGTGTGGGCGGCGGGAGACAGACTGCGAGCGCGCGGGGCCGCAAGGCTCCGTTCCGGTCCCGCCCCCGCTGGGCCCCGCCCCCGCCCCGGCTCCGCCCCCGGCAGGCCCCGCTCCGCCCATGAGCCCCGCCCCCGCCCTCAGTCCCTCCTTCGCTTTAAGCCCCGCCCCGGCCCCCCCAACTCCCCCAACTCACCGCCCAGCGTAGCGGGGGCGGCCGCAGGGTCTGATCTCTGCATCCCGGGCCCCCGCACGGACCCGCGGACAAGGGCTGGGTGGGAATTTCAACCTGCTGCGGCCGTGTGCGGAGTTTACACCCCGGGGAGACGCGGGGGAGAGTCCGGACACGTCCTGCCAGGCCCCGCCCGCGCCCCCGCTGCCCTCCAGCGCGAAACCCAGCTCCCGGGAGACGCGAGGCGCCCAAGGCCCCGGGATTCCCAGCCAGTCAGCCCCGGGCGGCGGCGCTCTGGGAGCCGCACCGGTCCAGGAAGGCGCCTTGGCCAAAGCCGGCTCCTTCGCGGATGACCCGGGCCAGGGTCTGAGCGCCAGGCTGTGACCCCGCGAGGCTGTTCCACGCCGGCCGCGAGAGACGGAGGGCAGGAGTGGGGGCGCGAGTCGGAGAGACACGGAGACAGCGAGACAGAAGGAGGCGCTCGCGCTCCCCAGGGACCGGGACCCGGTGGCGGGCGGGGCCTCAGGGGGGTCGCAGGACCCAGAAGGCTCAGGACCTTTGTGGAGAGGGAGGCCCCGCAGAGGGGAGCGGGTGAGCCCCAATCCCGGCGTCCTCCGGGTGCGAGGGTCTCGGGGAGTCCGGGCCCGGGCCCGCGGCCACTACCTGCTGGGGGTCACGGGCCTGGGTCACGCCGGGCTGCCCTCGGGGACGTGCTGCGGCCGTTGAGGGGTCTCCGCAGTGCTGGCCCGACCGCTCCGAGTCGTCGCGCGCCCCGCAGACCGGCTCCCCAACCCGAGGGCCCCGGCGGCCGCCGCCCAGCGCGTCCAGCGGCAGCGTCTTGCTCTCGAAGGCGTCCTCCACGCAGCGGAACACGCAGCCGAGCTTGGGCCGGGCCAGAAGCCTCGCGGGCTCCTGAGGCTGCCGCGCGGTCATGGCAGGAGCGGGCGACAGGATCCGGTCTCGGAGCCTCCTGCAGCGACGTCGGCGCTGCAGGTGCACTGGGCGGACCTGGCGGCCGCGCCCTCTCCCCGCCTCCTGCCGCCCGGCGCGGAGCTGGCGCTGTCCACGTAGCGGGTGCTGAACGCCCCATTCTGGCCCCTGGGCGCTCGCTTCGTCCCAGCCACGCGTGGCTGGTCGCCCTCCGAACATGGTGGGCGCTGGGAAGACCGGGCAGGGAGCGCACACTGGAGAAACCGCTACAGGAATCCCGACCACATTTTCAGACCCCTTGGGCCGTCCCACGACAGACAAGAAGGCCCCGACTCCGAAACCCTGGGCGAGCGTGGAGGGCTGGATGGGGGGTACCTGCCCACGCAAACTGCTGCTGATCTCCCTTAAAGCCGAGTTAGAGGCTTGGGGTGGGACAGGGGTGAGGGGACTGTGCTGTCACTCCATCTTTCACTCTACCCAGCCTGCAACGGCTGAATTTGAACCCAGAGACTTCGGGCCTTTGCGTTGTTAGCGCAGTCCGCACTTCAAAGCCAGAGTTCGGACACTGAGTCACCTCGAGTACTGGCGGGGCCTGAGCCAGCAGAGCTAGGTCGAGCAGCTTCCCACCCCCTCGTCCTCCTCTGGCTCCCCCACCCCTCAATGATTAATATGTCTGTTACTCACCTGTGGGACCGTCCACGGCAAACATCACCAACTGTTCTCATGCATGTGCAGAAGTTCCGTCCCTTTCCTAATTGTTCGATCTCTTCGATGGTTCACATTTGACCAACAGCCACAGGAGGGAGTCTCCCAGGTGGTCGACCTGAGCCAGGTGCTGCCAGGCACCCCTGACTGCAGAGCTTGCCCTCCAGGTGATCTCGCAGGTGAGACCTGGGGCTTTCCTCCACAGTGGGCGGAAGGCGCAGACCCCGTTTTTGGTGTTCAGAGGCACTGTTCAGGGAATGAACTCAGAAGTGCAGAAATGGCTCATACGGCTTTCAGTTCAAACTTTAATACCTTTGAAGGGACTTTAATCGTCTAAGATTTAAAACATTTTTTATTAAAACTGTACAATAATTTACAAATGAGTAAAAATTCTCTGGTATATATCATAGGAATCACAATACAAAAATATGTGTAAAATCTCGTAGATCACCATACAAACCTACGTTAGGCCTGTGAATACGGATTAGCACTGAACAGAATGTCACGTGGTTAGAGGGTGACTATGAAGGGAGTGCCTGGGAGGACACACACACTGCTCCGCATGCTGCCATAAGAAAACGGGCCGGTTAGTTTTTGCATAAATTTACAATAAAGCTTTTTAAAAAATATACAGTAAACAAATATATGATTTGATACCTATATTCAGAATATGAGTTTCCTGAGCCTAAACTTAAATTCCACTCTGTGTTAAAACACATACTCCCTCTCAGGGTTTCAAGGATGGGATGACAGTGAGTGTTGGCGAATGCATCAGTGCCTCCAAACCCACGCTTGGGCACTCTCTTCTTTTTGACTTCTAGTCGGTGTTCACAAGCCCTGTAAGGCACTCGGGGTATCCTGAAGGCTACAGATTCTGCCAGGGCAGAGACTTTAAGGAACAGCCATAGTCCTTCTCCAGCTCAAAATCTGGACCGTGGGCACAAGGTAAACAACACACTGGTGTCAACAAAGAAATCTGCGATTTACGTGGATTTTTACTTTAGACAAACTGAAGTATCTATGTTGTTCTGTGTGTTGAGCACAGAGTGTGATGATGTTAATACAATATGATGTAAATGTTGATGTCCTGGTTACACAGTAAGCATTTCTGGCCACATTTCAGGGTCCTTCCTCTTGCGTTATTAGCGGATGATGCATTTATACAGACTTCCCCTGTTAGAAAAGCTAGCAGTAAGACAGCCCAAGTACTCGGAGGAAATTCACTCTAGCCCATTGGTTTGGAAAAAGAAAGTATAGCCTACAATTTAGAAATGCACCTTATTTTTAAATACTTGAATTCTGTTGCTGCTCACTGGACCAGGAGGAGTCAGTGATAAATGTTCATATTTACCTTTTTGGGGGCAAAAACCCAGTTCTGAAATGCTGGATATTGTAATCAGATGTAAAGAAGGTGCCTATGATAGAAGAGTGAGAACAATGATATCTGAGGAGAGGAACTGACGCTCCAACTAGATGTGAGCTTTCAGGAATGGGACAGGGATGCAATGCAGTTTGGATGTTATTCAGCACGTTCCTTGTACCTTCTCCCTTTCGTATATACATACTTTTTACATATAAACAATTACAACTTCATAAGAATTGGTACATATTTACATGCCTCTCTTTGCTGTATAGTTTGCCTTATTACTATTACAGACTGTGATTAAGAGTGCCTGTGGTGGATAGAGGTGTATGAAGTGCTCCAGACATATATACAACATGCAAAACCATGATGACCCAAATAAACATGAGGGATGTGAATCTGAGTTTCACTGCACATCTTTAGATCCAAAACAGCTGGCCCATGCAGCTGTTGTTCCCATGCAGGACAACACTAGGACCATGCCAGGAGCTCCCCCAGAGGAGGAGCCAGGCTGGCAGGGAGGCAGGTAGAGTTACAACGTATTTCTGGATACCTGCATCGTAGAGTCCATCGGACTTCAACTCAGCGGTTCACCCATAGCGCTACGGTAGCTTTTATTAACACAAGGCTATTGTGTGCCATTCAGTTCTGAGTATAATAAATGTACCAAGAAGATGCAGTCATTAAAATGAGACAAAACTATGCACAGAGGACTGAACAAGATTTCAGACTTGAGACGCAAACCCCAAGGTCAGGCTCAGCTAGAGACATTGAACTGGCCCAGTATCTTGTCTGAGTAAATCAGGAACTGTGGCTTGAATGACAACAGAAACGGATGGGTCTTTCTTGGACAAGTGCTGATTAATAGTGCATTTTCTAGCAGAAACCCTGCAGCCACCAAAGAAAACGCATACCTGTCTGAGAGTATTAGCTTTTCCCTGATTTCAACCTAGGGAACCATGCCTGGGCCGCGGCCACTATGTCATCTGCCCCAAAGTCAGACATTTCTTCTGACACAAATATAAAATGAACCTAATACTTCCAGACAACCCAATCCTCCCTGCAGCAACCGAGTCACCTCCTTTATACAATGGTGCACGTTACATTCACACCTGGCTGCACATCTAACTGCCTCAACTTCTAGGTGCCTCAAAACGGCTAAATCCCATGAATTGCTCTTCTGGTTGAGTGAAAACACGCATAAACGCAGGCATGTGCACACAAGTGAGTGTGCACACACACACCTCCTGTCAATTCAGCTCTGAGAGCAATAACCTTAGACCACCAAGGGTGGGAGGACACAGAAGTTCCATCTTCAGGCAGTCAGGCTCCATCCACAGGCTGGACGAAGCTCCCGGGCTGTGACCTGGGTCTCCCAGCAGGAATGGAAATCACACCTAACGTTGCCTTCACCAATGCACTGCTTCCTCTCTGAAAAAGAGTGGAGAAAATACCATTTAGTGCGACGACCTGGGGCATGTGGGCACCACGGGTCAGCACTCAAGGCAGTTGGGGCCTTGACCAGGCACTGGCTCTGCACAGGACAGTCCTTGAGCCAATGGCAGGCGCTGCCCTCATGGGTCCAGCACCAGCTACAGCACCACATCTTGAGCCTCCAGCCCGGGAGACGCACCCGGCCCACACTGAAGGCCACATTCTCAGGAAGATGAGTCCATGCTCCCCACAAAGCCCCTACAGAAGTGACCTTGGATCTTTCTCACCATGTCTGGGCCAGTGGCCCGGTTTCCACCCAGCTTTACTCATTACTTAGAAAGTGGGCCTCTGCTAGGTTCAAATTGTTTATTTCCTTTTGATTTTTTAATGGTTTTTTTTTTTTTTTTTTTTTTGAGACAGAGTCTTGCTCTGTCGCCCAGGCTGGGGTGCAGTGGCCGGATCTCAGCTCACTGCAAGCTCCGCCTCCCGGGTTTAGACCATTCTCCTGCCTCAGCCTCCCGAGTAGCTGGGACCACAGGCGCCCGCCACCTCGCCCGGCCAGTTTTTTGTATTTTTTAGTAGAGACGGGGTTTCACCGTGTTAGCCAGGATGGTCTCGATCTCCTGACCTCGTGATCCGCCCGTCTCGGCCTCCCAAAGTGCTGGGATTACAGGCTTGAGCCACCGCGCCCGGCCGATTTTTTAATGTTTTTGAAGAAGTTATGAAGGAGCTGCTTTTCACAAGGACGGGCCCCGGATCAGTCCCTGGGGCACAGCAGCATTGGGTGGAGGCCACGTGGGCTGAGGGGCGGGAGAGAGGGCACGCTGGGACAGAGGCAGAGGGCCCAGCAGTAGAGACACCACGGTTTTCTAATCTCGGAGAGGTCTGAAGAGCTTTTTGGTTTTTCATTTTTTAACCTAACTTCTAAGATATTACCTCAAACAGAATGAAAAATAAATGTAGTCAAATGACACATACATGTTTACTTCTTCCCGTATTAAGCGTTACAGTTGAAATCTCTGCCGCAGTTAACATAGTACCTTGTTCTTTGTGCCTTTAATCAGGTTCATTTCTAAATACGTTGTGGTGGAACCATCGATCTCTAGAAAGTACAGGAGGAAGGGGACCTGCCAGTCCAGCCCTCATATTTTACAGATGGAAAAGCTGAAGCCCCATGTAAAATAGGGATTTCCCTCGGTGACACTTCCAGGCTGAGCAGGGCCAGGGATCCGGACACCGACCTAGTAACACTCCCGCCCCATCAATGCCTCTCTGAATTATGTGATCAACTGCCTGGGGTATGAACTACGCACATGCAAATAGAGAACAGAGGTCTTGTTGAAAATATTATTCAGAATTTTAAAAACTCACTCCCCAAACTGAAGGGACAAGACGAGAGTGTTTGATTTCCTGTGGTCACTCGATCCCGCTCCAGAGCCAGCTGGTGCTCTCCATTGTCAACATGCTCCACTCACTACCCTATTTCCAGAACAGGAGACTTTCTGTCCCATCCATGGCTGCAACATACCACTCACACACACACACTGCATGTGCATGTACACACAATGCACAATACACATACATGCACATGCACAAACAGCACATACACACTGCACATGCATGTACACACAACACACTGCACATACATGCCCACACAATACGCACACATGCACTGTACATGTGTATACACAATGCAAAATACACATGCACATACAGTGCACAACACACATACACATACATGCACATGCCCAAAGACACCACTCACACACAGCCCACACATGCACACAATATATGCATGCATACACAACACACCACTCACAGCACATGCATTCACACACTATACACACACACACACACACACACACACACACACACATCGTTCTGCTTCTAGGTGTGCAGTCCTCCCAAATCCCTTCCGCCCCACCCCATCTCTTCTGGGGGATGTGGTCTTCTCCCTCCCATCCTCCCTCCCCTTTCTGGCCACAGTGGAAGCAGCTGTTCTGGGGGTCCCCAAGACCACCTGCATGTCTGGGGACTCACTGGGATTCACAGGACTCAGCACACAGTCACACCATAGCAGGGCCACACCACGGCAGGGTCACGTCATGGCACAGTCACACCACAGCAGAGCCACACCACGGCAGGGTTACACCACGCAGGGCCACACCACGGCAGGGTCATGCCATGGCACAGTCACACCACAGCAGAGCCACACCACGGCAGGGTTACACCACGCAGGGCCACACCACTGCAGGGTCACGCCATGGCACAGTCACACCACAGCAGAGCCACACCACAGCAGGGTTACACCATGCAGGGCCACACCATGGCAGGGTCATGTCATGGCACAGTCACACCATAACAGGGCCACACCACGGCAGGGTCACGTCATGGCACAGTCACACCACAGCAAAGCCACACCACGGCAGGGTTACACCATGCAGGGCCACACCACGGCAGGGTCATGTCATGGCACAGTCACACCACAGCAGGGTTACACCACGCAGGGTTACACCACGCAGGGCCCCACCATGGCAGAGTCACACCACAACCACCACACCATGGCACAGCCACACCATTATCGCAGCCGTATAATCAGGAGGCATGGCTGGATCTACAAGGGAAGCGTTCACAGGCACAGCCTGGAGAGGCCTGTGAGCAGACTTCCTGTGCTCTCTCCCCTCCCACACTCTTCCCCACTGCGAGGTGCACGTGGGGCACACACTCCCTCCAGCAGCAAAACACAGCCCCACGTATGCAGTGTTTCTGCTCAGGGAATTCCAGCTGAGACCCAAAATTCATGATTTTGATTGGGGGACTACTCAGTTGTGCACCCCCGGCCCACTAACATGCCCGGCTCTCAAAAGAAGGCCGGTGTTTGCCATGAATCACATTGTTTGCACAAACGGTCTAGGCAGGAACTTCCTCACTAAAGGAATGCTTCAAAGCCAAGTTCCCAGACGCCAGCCCTTGCACACAGGCACTTCTGCAACTAGCAGCCTCAGGCCTGTCCACAGAGACACTCTTGAGTGAGGACTTTGGGGTGCCAGAGCTTGCATGGGGGAATTGAGGAGCCCCATGGAGCCACAGAGACCAAGGCCAGACCCATGGGTGGCCGCCTCCCACCTGTCCTGTGCCTGACATGGCTCCAGCTTGGATGAGGTCCTCAGCTGACTGTGAGGGACTGTGTGCTGAGTCCTGTGAATCCCAGTGAGTCCCCAGACATGCAGGTGGTCTTGGGGACCCCCAGAACAGCTGCTTCCACTGTTGCCTGGAAGTGTGGGGGATGGGGGGACATGGGGCTGCGAATTGCCTTCAGGGAGCACATTCTTTTACATACTTGGCTATTCACATGGCAAATATTTACTTGAGTGTATCAGTGCCACAGCAAGGGTTCCACAGGAGAAACCCAGGCAACCCTCATCCCAAGAGCTCCCAGTTCTCAGGGAGGGGGCAGGAAAGTGCTTCTCGGGCGGCTGAGCTTCGAGTGACAGGAGAGAGGCAGGATGTGGGGAGCTCAGGCATAGTGCAGGTGGGGCCCCAACCAGCTCACAGCCCAGGGAGCCCAAGAGTCCCATCAACAATGTCCATGCACACACATGGACACTACCCAGTGCCCCGTGGCCATGCATGATGCTGGGGGAGGATGAGCACTGAGGGCCCCTGCCCTTCGCGCTGGAGGGGAAAGCCTGGGTAATTTTATCTTGGGCTGCAATAAGGATGGCTGATGAAGCATAGGAACAAGTTGACGACCACAATCATGAACTTGGCTCATTGGACAGTGCCAAGGGCTGCAGCAGGGACAGGAGATGACAGCATGCCTGGGGCACCACCCAGGGCTGGCACAGGGTACTTCTGCAGGTCGGGGCCCCCAGCCCCACAGGCACGAAGGCACCAGAACCTTGCTAAAAGTCGCAGAGGCAGAACCCTCATCAATAACACCACGGGTACCACGTGCAGACGGAGTTGTACATATGGATCAGGAAACAGCATTCTGATTGATGTCAAAACAGAGCACGAGGAACAGGCCCCTGCCGTCTGTGTGTGTGCTGGAAATTTCCACTGGGATCTCAACTGTTTGGAAACATAACACAGTTGGCAAGGAAGACAAGAGCCTTCCTGGGGTCCGGACCTCTGCTTGCTTCAGAATTCATCAGATGATGAATGCCACTGGAAGGCTCAGAACCTACAGCCTCAGTTTCCAAAAGTGTGCATGAGACAAGCAACCCCAGGGTTCTCACACAGGGTGAGCCGCTTGGGAGGTGGTGAGACCCTGCAGCCTGGATCCTTGCTCTCTTCCCCAACACTGCCCCACAAATACACAGATTCCCAGCTGACAGGACATGGAGCGAGGGCCGAGCACAGGACCTTTCCCCATAGGCTCTTTTGTCTGAGAAACTTTAGCCAAATATTTTCAAACCAAACAGAAACAAATGGCAACCACTAAATCTGCTCACGGTCAAGGTATTTTTTTCTTGAAGCTCTGATTTGGGGAAAATATGAAATAGACCTTACCCAGATACAGACTTAGCCTCCTCCTCCTTTTCCTCCTCTACCCACTTCATGGGGTCTCTCTCAACCCTACAGAGGGGACCAGTGCTGTTACCAACTCCCGTCTGCCCAGAGCCACCTTTGAGGTCCTCTCCCCAGCCACCACGGGGAGCCCCATGTGGCCCACACAGATGCTGGGATAGTCCTCAGGCATGTGGTGTTCTGCCCTGGGTCAACCTCCTGATTTTGGCTCTACAGCTCCCTAATAAATCATAAAGGCAGAAGCCACTTTGATGGTGCAGGTGGCAGGTAGGACACTGAAGTGGGTGCACAGGAGCAGGTGCACACACACCACAACCAAATGCACAGTGTGCACACACACGCACACTGCCCAGGGCACAGAAGCAAGTGTATACACACCATGACCAAATGCACAGTGTGCACACACACACACAGACACTACCCAGGGCACAGGAGCAAGTGTATACACACCATGACCAAATGAACAGTGTGCACACACATGGACACTACCCAGGGCACAGGAGCAAGTGTATACACACCATGACCAAATGAACAGTGTGCACACACATGGACACTACCCAGGGCACGGGAGCAAGTGTATACACACCACGACCAAATGCACAGTGTGCACACACATGGACACTACCCAGGGCACGGGAGCAAGTGTATACACACCATGACCAAATGAACAGTGTGCACACACACGGACACTACCCAGGGCACAGGAGCAAGTGCGCACACACCATGACCAAATGCACAGTGTGCACACACACACACACAGACACTACCCAGGGCACAGAAGCAAGTGTATACACACCACGACCAAATGCACAGTATGCACACACATGGACACTACCCAGGGCACGGGAGCAAGTGTATACACACCATGACCAAATGAACAGTGTGCACACACATGGACACTACCCAGGGCACAGGAGCAAGTGTTTACACACCACGACCAAATGCACAGGCACACTCCCCCCATGCGCTGGCATGCACGCACACACACGTGCGCACACTTTCTCCCTATTCTCCATGGGTTCCTGGTTTCATTTTCTATCTGGTGGTGCAGCTGCTCTCACAGGCCTCCACAGCGATGCCCAGCTACCCTTTCTGACATCAGCTTCTCTAATAATGACATCCCTTATTAATGGCCCCATGGTCAGCCTAGTGAAAGGATCCATTATTGCTTTAACCAAGATGGTTGCATTATAGATTGCAAGACAGCTGGCCCGCAGGCTGTAAGCTGCTGACTGAAAAGAATAAATTAGACAATAGAGCAATAAAGGGGGAGGGGGACCCTTGGTTTCAAGTCAGTTGTTCAGTTTCTGAGATTTTGTGCAAATCACCCAGTCACATTTGAGAAACATCTTTGCCCTTGGTAAAAACAGAAAGATTCTAAACAAAAAGCAAGAAAAACAGCTCCAAAGCCAACAGGAACCAGATCAGAGGTTGGTATCAACTCCCAAAGTTGCAGATTCCGACTCCTAACGTGACCCAGGAGTAGCCGCAGCACCAGCACGTCAGGAGACTCCGCAGGAAGCTTCAAGCAGCAGCACTCGCAGCAAGCAGAGGCCTGGAAATAACCAAATGTCCACCGGAGGGGAGGTAAAGCCCCCGCACGAGCTGGCAGATTGGAGGTGCACATGGCTGAATCCTGCACAATGACTCCAAGCACAAGCACCCAAGGACGCCTTTTAACAAAGATTCAAACACAATTGGAGAGTCTGCCTTTTGGAAACGTGTCTGCTGCAAAGCACTGCACAAAGCCCTCATGGGGAGGGGAGGGGATGGGCCACAAGGTCAGAGGTCAGTGTTTGTTTTGCGTGGCAGAGCCACAAAATGAGCAAGCAGGCTGCTGCAGGGTCAGCAACAAGAGCGAGGCACACACCAGCACCAGGACCAAGACCATGCTGTGCACCAAGAAACACGAGGACAATGCTAGGCTTAGGATGCGGGGACCAGGCAGGAGCTGCAGGCAGGAACCCTCCCGCTGGTCCCGCCGTGCAAATGCAATGTGACCCCATGGGTGCCTGTGAGCTGGAGCCTGCACGGGAGCTGCCTCTGCCATCAGACAAGCACACGGCTGACCCCAGGGCGGAGCCCCTCCCCATTCCCTCTTGGGGCTGGAGCCCTGGCTGATGAAGCTGCCCTAACGGGCAGTTGCTGGGGGGCAGATCCTGCAGGGAGCACGGTGGGGCACCTGGAAGACTCCGCCCCCTGATCGGGGTCTGCAGCCTCTGCTTCCAAAGACAGGCAGTGCCTGGGCAGTACTCAGGGAGGGGAGCTTCCCCCAGCTCCGCAACTGCCCTGGGAGTGGACAGCCCCAGAAGACTAATTGTTCACACTTGGGTGAGCTGTTTCTAAACACCTCACCTTTTGTTTATCTTTCTTTTCTTTAACAATATAGACAAATTCAGTAAGAAAACAATTAC
>NC_092133.1:3793110-3803110 GCF_043159975.1 Macaca nemestrina
CAATGCTGCATCCTTTTAAGATACCAATCAGTAGCCCTAATGGTGCTAATGTGCATTTGGCATAGCTTTAGTTGAAGCAACAAAAACACCACCATCCTCCTCGCCCAGCCCTCTCCCAACTCGCTGGGTTTCGGTGCCTTGCAGGAGAGGACGATTTCTTTCTTCCCAACAGTGGGTAGCAGCAAAATGCCCAGTGTGTGATTGACTGCAGATTTTGAAATTGGTACCCAAATTGAATAAATGTTAGACGTGTACATATGACACCAGTTTTGTGAAGCAGAGGTTTGGACGGTTTTGAAGAGGGGTTGAATTTCCGCAGCTTTCATTACAAAGTTATCTTTTGATCATGAACTTTGCTGTCCAGTGTCTGAAAAATTAAACCCGGAAAACTCCATGAGTTAAGCCTAAAGAAATATGCGCCACCAGTGGAGAGCAATGCTAATGTTTAACTAGCTGGAATAGCTGTTTGCTTAGTGGAGAATGTTCGGTATCTGACAGAAGGGACAGCTCTCTTATTAGTAATCAAATAGGGTTGACCAGTTGTGGCCGTCACTCAGGCAATTGAGAACAAGTTCAACACTTTATAGAACTCGAACTACGAAAATCAATATAATTATATCTGTCTTTAGTGTTGTGGCTATGGAAATCATATAGCCTTAGATTATTGTCTTGTAACTGAATTTATTTTATTTTTTTGATTGGCTAGAAGTGTTTGAGCTATTGGAGTCTTGTCTGAGTATAAGTTGCTTGAAAAGGCAGTGCGTGTTGGCTTTGAATGAAGGATTGTGAAAGTGTTTCATCTTTTGAGTGATGCTTTAAATTTTAAAAGAGGACTTGTTTATAAAGTGTGAGATTTCTAGCATGCCACAGTGATGAAGTAGCCATGTTGATTTGGCTAACATTTTAGATGCTGTGTTTTCCTTTCAAAATCACTTTGGATTTGTGCAACATTCAATCCTTTATTGACTATTGATACTGAATAACTTTTAATACTCAGTTTTTATCATATGGTGGGAAATATTTTCCCCAGATATGCAGAAATAGGTTCCTTAATTCTTGTCTGAGAGAATGTTTTCTTATATTTGGTTAATTAAAATATGTGCTAAGATTACTCATATTTCTATAACCTAAGAGAAGTGTGTGATTATTTGATATTCTAGAAGCATGAGAGGAGGGGAAAAAACGTAAAAACATTTGGTTAATGGGTTTACCATGTTTATTTGAATAAGGAGGATTGAAGCTCCATTTACGCCTGGCATAAATGCTTTGGAGGTCTTAATTATTGATGAAAAATCTGCTCTGCTTCTAAATTCAAAGATCTGGCAATTTTATAGAAATTTTAATCACCGTCTATTTTAGTGATTTTAAGGTAAGGATAGTTTTATGAAATGACAAGTGCAATGTACATTTTTAGCATTCTTAAGAAAGCTGTCACTTAGAATGGCAAAGTACTATTAGCATTGTGTTGTCTGCTGTAAATCCCTGTGAAATGATTGCAGTATTGGCACTGTCTTCAGCTTAAGGCATATTTCTATGTGAAAAAAAAAATGAAGAATTTAGTGTTCACTAGGGCAAGTTAGATTAATCAGAGAAAGAAGAATACCTATAGGAGGGCATTCTCTTTAGAGCGATACCGTCTTTTGCAACTGAGATGCGTTTCAGTTTCATAATGATAATCATTTCTGTGAGGTGTATGTTGCCTCTGAAAATTAGTTGCTTATGTTGAGTTTCTAGCCTGTGTTCTCTCTTGAGTATTGCAGAATAAAATGTCCCACCAGACTGGGGAGTCAGTTTCCAGGTCCCCATCAGCAGTGTCTCATTTGGTTAGTTGGCTTAAAAAAGAATTATATACAACGTGCTTTGCCGGCTCCTTGTGGCCTTTGGATACATTTAGCAGGTTCTGACCAGATAAGGCATATTTGTCCTGAGGATATAAACCAATAATTCCAACCTGAATTGAGATCAATGGGTCCACATTTGTTCCAGCCCACACCGAGCCTCTTCCGGCACGTTGAGACTGCTTTTCTGTGTTATGAGAACAGAGAAGTAAGCTCCTCGCTCTGGCAGGGTAATCACATTCTATAGACTCTGATGCCTTAAATCAATTAATTACACAATTTAGTTCAGTTATCTTTCAGAAGCATTAAATACTTATGAATGGCATGAAGACCCTTCAGAGAAAAAAAAAAAAGGGGGGAAAGTGAGGCTGTTTCCCATTACAAAGCCCTTTTCATGCACTGCAAAGGTTTCACTTATGTTAACTGTTTTCTTTCTCATAAAACATTGCTAGAGAAACAATTTTTTAATAGCACCATGGTTATAACTATATGCAGTGTATTTAAAACAATGTAACAACTTACGGAGCAAAGGAGAAACATAACATTGTAAAGTAAAAAGCATGGTCAATAAAGAGATACTACAGGAAAAAAAAGTATCTATGGTAAATTGTGTGACCTGCAGAGAACCAAATGCAAGTAAAGGAAGAGTGCACACACACGAACACACGTGCACACCTTCTATACATATGTATATACACATGTGCACACACACACACACGCATGATTTTTAATGGTGTTGCTGAAAAGGATGGGAGTATCATTTTCCTCGTGGAATAATGTTTTCTGGGAAAACACAAAAGCAGATGGTCTTCATTAGGAACACCCATTGTCCACATATCCCAACTATGAACAGATAAATCTCTCCTGTTTCACCCGTGCATTCCAAGGGCTGCAAATGATTCCAGGATGTCGGTGTAGCTGCTAAGCCAACACCACACTCTGGCTCCCATCACTTGCTCGTGCCATCCCGGTCTGTTTCCCAAGGAGCTCTGGAAATGCCCAGGAAGGTGCATACTCCTTTTCTCCCCCTCCTTGCTTGGGCTGGGTGGATGGAAGGTGCGAGGTCCAACTGTTGCAAAGTGGGGAGGCCGACTGTAGGGGCTGTGGCTGCCCAGGCAGGCCGGGCACACGCAGGGGCTCCATGCAGCGCTGGGAGCGGGCTCGGCGGGGCGGTTCCAGATGGCACCATCTCCGGCGTCCCACTCGCTGGCATCTCTGCGGCAGGCGGTGCCCCCTCCCCAGTCAATCTGGCATTAGTCTATAGAGTTGGGAGACTTATCATTCCAAGTCTGTCCTACTTTCCTGTCTGGAAGCCAGACATCTGTTTATCCCATTTTCTTTCATACAGAGTTTGGAATTGCTTTAGTTTTGGTGGGGGTGGGAGGGGAGGATGAAGTTTTGTCATATTTAACAGCTGTTATAAAATTTCAACCCTGTGGGCTCTGAAAATACTTTTCAGCTGACCTCAGATTTTTATGCGTAATTGACGTTGCGTCGTAGGGAAATATTATTTGCTTAACCTTCCATTGTCTGTGATTTCACATTGTCTTTAGTCAGATGACCTGACTACCCCCATTTCAGCTCTGCACCCCCCAACCCTGCACAGCCACACTTTGATTCATACGTGCGCTTTAAGTTTACACCTTTAAAGTGACTGTGGAACGGTAGCCCAACGATTGGAGATTTTTTTTTCAGTCTTTCTTTTTTCTTTCTTTCTTTTTCTTTCTTTCTTTTCTTTCTTTCTTTCTTTCTTTTTTTTTTTTTAGTCAACAGTGTTTCCTTTCACTTCCTGTCACAAAGGTCAAAGAGAGCCGACCTTTGCTGGCAGTCCTGCTCACTGAATTATTCATGGGATTGACTTTTTGTCAGCACACACAGTTGTGCTCTGGGACATTTTATTCATTTACCTCATTTAAAGCGCCTTTCTGCACCTGTTCAAGTATTAATATCATGTAATTTGGGCCTAATGCCGATTTTGCTGAACACTCATTATATTTTTTATTAGCTATATTTCCAAACGATTATGTATGATTATTACCAAGCCTTACAAACAGCACCGGGTTATTCCCTAGCCCTTTACATCTTCTTGTCAGGTTGTTTTCAGAAGCGGGGAGGATAAACATTTGACCAGTCCCAATGTTTTTATTCCTACTCCATCTCCAAGCAGAGAACTTAAAGCTTCCTCCCTCATGGCTTTGCACGAGCGTGATTAAATCCAACTCTGCTGAAGCTGTACAAATGCCAGCATTTATAAGGTCAACGCTTTTGTTAAAAATGCTATGTAAATGAGGATCTGCAAAAAGGGACATTAAATAAAATTAAATTCATTGTCTTCTTTAATGTCATTTACATTTTGGCTAAGCCCCGGCCTGTCAAGGAGGATTTTAAAAATAATATTAATTACACATCATTTAGGGATCCAAGGTTTGCTATTCAGTAGCATTTGGATAACCTGCAAAACGGAGACTGTTTATTAACTTCTTAAATGACAACTCGTCATTTCATCTGCATAATGCAATGAAAACAGTATAGTTTAGTGTTAATTTTTCCTTCTCAGTTTTCTTAAAGATGTGAATATAATTATCATTGGATAGGCCTTGGGGTCCTGGAGATCCTCTCTTGGCGGAGGCTGTGCATTGGAGACGCTCTTTGGTTCAGGGTCTGTTTTAATACATTGGGCCATCAGTGAAGGGAAAGTATTGGCTAGAAATTTGGCAATATTAAAACACCCTTTGGATGAATGGATGTGGCTACAAAGAATCTGATTCTGGCTGGCACCGGCCCCATTTGGCTTCGCCGGGCTCAGGTGTGAATGGCTGTTTTATTCCCTGGCAGCGCCAGTAGGGAGAGGCAAAAAGTTCACTGCATTCATTCATCCTTTCAATTTTTCCCCCCAAACTTCTGAAAATAAACAGAAAAGGAAGAGCTGCATTATGGAGGCACAATGGCATGCTTTCATTTAAAGAGGGAGGCGCCAGGAACAGTGCCCACTTTGTAGGTTTGCTCTGCCCATAACCTTGAGATGTGGGTGTGCACCACGCCGGCTGCATGGTCAGCCTCCGCTGTGTGTCACAGTGCGCGTGGTCGCCTGCCACGGTGGGTCGGGGCCACCACCAGGCCTGGGCCTGCATCTCTGGCCTAGGCCGAGGAGGCCTGCGAGATTTATGGCTGCCTGACCTGGGTAAGGACTCGACCGCCAGGCCAGTCGAGGGCTGGGTTTGAAAACAAGCCACACACCCACAATGACTTCTGCATCACTCTCAACCAGCTCGGATTCCCGTCTGCTTGTGTAAGGGTGAAAACCTCGTGGTGTTGCCTGCCCGGGCCCTGCGGCAGCATGCAGCCGGGTATGAACGTGCAGGGGTGGAGGCAAGGGCTGGAAGCAGGGCTGTCAGAAGCTATACTCTGGGAGGCATGTTGACGCAAACCATCCTGCGCCGCTGCGGCAGCCTTATCAGGTGAGGAGCGAAGATATTGCAGTGCCTGTAATTGTGTTAGGATGGCATGGGTGAATTGGATTACTTTATGGAAAGCCGTCCAAACTCGAGGTTCTGTTACGCATGCTTACAGGAAGCAGATAATTACTCTGTGCACCAGAAGATAATTGGGGCTGGCCAGAGGCCTTCTCGTGATGCCGAAGAAAGCAGGAGAAGCTGGCCTCGTCAAAGCCTTTAGGAGACAGACAAGGAGGATGGTGATCTTTGCTAGGCATAGGTGTCTCACTGTGATGCTGTAATCGTTGGTTACTTTTTAAAGATGGTGAATAATTTATCAGAATTCAAACTAACAGTGGCAAAGGGAGACACGTTCAAGAAGATAAAAATTCCAAGCTCTAATGATGGAGATTTTCGTTGCAGACAGGAAGTGATTGACAAGTGGGGGTACAGGAAGTGAAAACTTAAGGAGCTTACCCTGCAGTTGGCGAAGCTTCTGCAGCCTACACTTGGAGAAAATGAAAACCATCCCTCCATCAGCTTGCCAGAACACAAGCTCCTCTTGTTTGTTTATCTTAATAGCAAATCTCCCAAAAATGTTTGTGGTCCAAACTCTATATAATGAGACATTATGCTGACATTATTCATGCTTTAAAATAAAAATATGGCTATCATTTAGAAAAATTAGTGCAGGAATTTTATGGGTTAAGGGTTTTTTTGTTGTTGTTCTTGTTGAATTTTATAAGCTTCTTAGTCTTTGGGGTAACCAGCGTTCATTAAATTGTAGAAGCTTGAGAAAACTGTTTTCAAAACGATGTATTCAGAAAAAGGTCAGACGTATCTGTCAAAAGAGTAAATGCTATAAATTTGCCAGCAGTTCGATAGAGAGCACTGCAGGGAGGGGTATTGGGAAACTCTTATTTTAGTTGTTTTTGAATCACTCATTTCCCCTTCCCTTTAAAAACAACGCAAATGAAAACGATCCCTCTCCAATTCCTTCGCTGGAAGTCGCTCAGCTAGAAAATACTCAAAATTCATGCAGGACTGTGGTGCCCGAGTGGACGGGGCGCATCCTCTGCAAACAGTGGTGGGGGCAGCGGCCGCGCCTTCCCAGTAATTCACTAGGAAATGAGTTTAACATGTGCGGAAAGGAAGGGGCTCGCGGTTGTGTTGTTGTAGGACATGGAGCCCAGGCCCCGCGAACGGAAGGAGTCGGCTCCAGCGTGTCTCTGCTGGAAGACGGAGCTGCCTGCACATCTGGAGAGGAGGCCGTGCATTTGCCCAGACAGGCAGCTCCAGCCGCCGCCCCTGCCTCCGCCCCCTCCCCTCCCTCCTCTCCCTCCCTCCTCCCCCTCCCTCCTCCCTTCACTCTCCACCCTCCTGCCTATATTTTCCTCTGTCCCTCTCAGCAGAAAGCAGTTGGGGGCAGGGTGCCATGTTAAAGCACACAAGGAAACAAAACTTTGGCAGTGTTTAAGGCCCTAAAAGCATTTGCCCTGGTAAGGTTGACTTTACAAAGGGCGAAAGACCAACCTCGACCATTGAGGCCTGCCAGTGGAGTCCAGGTTTCCACAGTGCTTTCATAAGGAACTGCACCCCTCCCTCTTTCTGTAAGTTTTCATGGAATCAGAAAGCTTGCACAGAGATGGCCAATCTGGATGTTACGGAGCTGCTGAAAAATTGTTCCGGAGGCCTGTGCCTGGGCTGGAGCCATCCGAGGGTGACATATGTGCAGTACAAGCCCGGGATTTGATTATGGGCCTGGGCAGGCAGAGTGCGCCTTCCCCAGGCGTGCATGTAGGGATCCTGAGCAGTGTCACCCAACGCTGGGCAGCGATGGGGCCTGCATCAAAGGTCACGTTCCCCCAGGAGTCCCATCACTTGGAACAGGGTCATTTAGGCCCAATGGGGGAGTGTCCCTTTTATTTGATGTAACACCCAGGAAAGCCAGCTTAGTATTGGAGCCTAGGATGATGCTCACTGGTTTGGGGAGGGGCTCCTCCCTGAGTGCCCCCTAAGTTTTATTTTTCTTTCTTTCCTTTTTTTCTTGTTATTTTGAGATGGAGTTTTGTTCTTGTTGCCCCAAGCTGGGGTACAATGGCATGATCTTGGCTCACCGCAACCTCCGCCTCCTGGGTTCAAGTGATTCTCCTGCCTCAGCCTACCGAGTAGCTGGAATTACAGGCATGCGCCACCACACCCAGCTAATTTTGTATTTTTTTTTAGTAGAGATGGGGTTTCTCCATGTTGGTCAGGCTGGTCTTGAACTCCCGACCTCAGGTGATCCGCCCACCTTGGCCTCCCAAAGTGCTGGGATTATAGGTGAGAGCCACCGCACAAGTGCCCCTTAAGTTTTCTAAGAACTTCAGCACCAGGAGAGCTGGCTGGCAGGGGCCTAAATGCTCTTCTGACAGATTAATGCAGGTGTCCTTTCCAAGTTGTCATTGTTAAGAACCACACGTCCGGCTCTGCAGAATGACATCCCATGGTCAGGAGGAAGGACCGGGAGATGCAGACAGCCTGGGGGGCAGGGCATAAAGCAGGGACATTGAAGCCACACCAGCAACAGGCACCCCTAACCTGGCCTTGTCTTCTTCTGCGTCTGATGCGGATTTAAAGGTGTTCTCATAACGCTTTAAAAACAGTGAATATAGTATTTTTTAGAGCAGTGTTAGGTTTACAGAAAAATGAGCAGAGAGTACGGAGTTCCCGTATCCCTGAACCTCCCTCCACCTCCCTGCTTCCCCCAGTGTTAACGTCTTGCTTTGGTGCAGTATCCTCATTACACCTGAGCCAATGCTGATACACAAATATGAACTAATGTCTGCAGTTTACATTGGGTTCACTCTTGGTGTGGTACATTTCATGGGTTTTGGCAAACGCGTTGTGACATGTACCTGCCATTGCATGGCCGTGCAGAATAGTTTCACATGTGCTCCACCTAGCCACCCCTCCCCCTTTTTTGAACCCCTGGCAGCCCTGGATCCTTTTACTGTGTCTCTAGTTTTGCTTTTTCAGAATGTGGTAGAGTTGGTAGCATACATTATGTAGTTTTTCCAGGCTAGTTGATGCTGCTGCTGCTTTTTTTTTTTTTTTTTTTTTTTTTTTTTTTGAGACAGAGTTTTTGCTCTTGTTGCCCAGGCTGGAGTGCAGTGGTGCAATCGTGGCTCACTGCAACCTCCTCCTCCTGGGTTCAAGTGATTCTTCTGCCTCAGCTTCCCAAGCAGCTGGGATTACAGGCATGCACCACTACACCTGGCTAGTTTTTTAATATTTTTAGTAGTGACAGGGTTTCGCCATGGTGGTCAGGCTGGTCTCGAACTCCTGACCTCAGGTGATCCACCCGCCTCAGCCTCCCAAAGTGCTGGGATTACAGACGTGAGCCACCGTGCCTGGCCCAGACTGGCTGCTTTCACTGAGCAGCAGGCATTTAAGTTTCCTCCATGTCTTCTTGTGACTTTTTAGCTCACCGATAATACTCTCTTTGAATGTAATTTTTTCCCCTTCTTTAAGGTTTCTGGGCGCTCTGCTTCCTTCCTTTCCGTGTCTTGGTGTTTTAGGAGTGAAATCCTTCACTCCTGAGCTTGTCAAGGTAGCAGGTCACGTTTTGGTGTTTGGATGTTGTCAGTGGGTTCGCCAGGCTTTTGGAAGTTTGCCCGTCCTGCCCTTCTTTTTCTTTTTCTTTTTTTTTTTCCCCCAAAGCATTTGGTTCCTTTGCAAAGAAAGAAATGAAAACATTTTAACTTTATATTCAGAATTTAAGTGGCATGGCTCAATTTCACTTATTATAAGGGGTTTATTTCCTCAACAATACTATTTTGGAATATTTAAATAGCATAGGCCATAAAAGGAAAATGATTAAATTATTGGGAAGGCAAATATACTGCACTGTGGCATAAAAACAGAATGAATTCAGCATTCAGTATAGTTGTTGGCTTTTTTGGTTTAATAAATTAAACTACAAATTTTCCTAATTGCCAAACAAAATGTTAGGCCAGCTTTAGCCATTGCTGACAGTAAAACACAACATAAAACCTGCTGAGAGTTATATGTGGTATTTAATACGAGACAGAGTAATGCAAGGGTTTTTATGGTTAAGTATGAATTCACACCCATAGCATTTGTTTCCCATTAGGAAAGGTTTGTAAATCAGATCAGTGTGCCGGGATGGGGTGGTTCCCCGGCGGCCCCTCTTCCTTGATATTTGGTTATTGGAAATGCTGCCAAAGGGAGCTCCCTGTCCATTTCCATTTTCTCAATGAAGCGGCTCGTCCCCTGACACGAGGAAGATTGGGTCAGGAAACAAGTGGGGGATTGGATTGGACATGCTGCTGGTCCCCACCGTCCGAGGTCATCGGCCCGATCCAGCCACTGGGCAGCCGCCATCAGTTACTGAGACGTGGGCTGCCAGGTCCCCCCGGCCAGCGAGGCCCTAGGGAAAGGTGGAAGGACCTGGGAAAGTGCTTGCAGAGGGGGAAGGCCGGCGATCGCTATCATTTATTAAATTTGACAAGCAGGTTCTAAATATAACAGCCCTTTCCCCAAAGATCATTACTTTGAACAAATAAATGAGTTATGCAAGTTAATAAATGGTGAGGTTCTCCATCCAGAGGTGCACCTTTGTGTGGCTCAAAAATAGATCCTGCCCTCTCCTGCTCCCCCCAACGGGGGGCACGGATCCTCTCCCTCTTCTGTTGGTCACTGGAGCTCCTGACTGGGACGCTGGCC
>NC_092133.1:3805610-3850610 GCF_043159975.1 Macaca nemestrina
TTTTCTTTTCCCACGGTGTAAAAAATGGATTAAAACATAAAGGCGATAATAACATAACACTAGAGATGAAATGTTAATCAACTCAGAAATCACGCATAGGGTGGGAAGGTCTGGGGAGATATTTTACCCGTGGACACACGCACTGCACCCTCAGAGCGACTGGCTTTACCGAGCATTTTACGGTTTCAGCTGGGTCTGCGCCGAAGGCCAGCGCCCTCCATAACGTTGTTGAACATATGGTTCCAGAGAGCTCAGCACAGAAAAAAAACTGCTGAAACCGATCAAGCCCAAAACCCTGAAAGAGATGGGATCTTTGTCTCTGTGTTGTTTTCATTGGCTAGCATGGATGCAGCCTGTGAAAAGAATTCCTAGCAATTCTTTTAATTCATAGCAGAGTTTAAAAAAAAAAAAGAGTCTGAAGGAAAATAAATGAGGAAAAGTCTCGCACGCTCAAACTTTGGATGTGCATCCCGGGGACCTGTCTTGTTCCCAAGCCTGCCTGGCGACTCCTAGCAACCACTTGGGGCTCATCCCTAGCGTCCAAGTGTGCTGGAGGCCAGGTCCAGCTGAAAGAAATTATCCAATCTCTAACCTCCAGAAGTTTACAGTTATATAATGATGGAGAAAACCACAAATCCCAAGGGACATCAAATTTTAGCGATACTTTTAAAATGAAATTATCCAGCCAAGCCTATAAGACAACCTTCTTGTACTTAAGACAATAACTACAATCTGGAATTAATTTTTTTTGCGATAGGGCAAATCCAATTTGCTTCTTTAACTGTTGATTAAGGAATCAGTTCTACAAGGCTGTCTCCTGTAAGTATTTGCTGTTTATTTGTTTGTGGAGAGCCGCTGGAATCCCCTCCAACTGGGAAGGCCGGGTCAGGCCTGGCCCCGATGAAGAGCTGCCTGGCAGCTCTCCGGCTCTGGCGGGCCTCATTTATGTGGAGGAAGTTGTTGGCTTCTTGAGCAGCCGGTGGAGTGATCCAGTCATTCCCATCGTGCAGGCAAAGTGGTTTAGAATGGAGGACAGGAATCGGTTGTATCTGCGACCTTCCTCTTAGAATCCACAGAAAAACACCCATTAGAAAGCAGTACATAAGTACATGCCATAAATTAGAATGTATCTTGCTCCTAGGTCCGCTGAATTAATGTCAACGCGTGATCTGGCAACTGGCTTCAAAACAAACGCCTGTACCTGAGCGTTCTGCACAGAAAATTTCTGTCCCTCCCGCCCCAATTTAGATTTGTATGGGAGGAGAGTCTGTCCTGGTTTTTAAAAGTCAGTTGTAAGTATTTAATACAATTTTCTATTGATTTCATTTAAAAATAAGATTTTACTGATGGTACATTCAAATGCAGTCACCACGCTGGCAAATAGGCAGGCATTATTTAGAAGAGATAAATGTGATTGTGGCATGCGTAAAGGAGCAGAGAGGCCATCTGTGGAATGCACCCTGTGTGGACGTGGTAGTCCCCGATTTCCCCCAGTGCCCCGGGGCCCGTGTTGTCTGCTTTGCTGATTGGACTTGACCTCACCTTCCCAGAGTTCATGAACGCTGTGCAGCTGTCCCTGTGAAATGTGGGATGCTCTTGCAGGACCACTGGGGCTGGTGCTCTGGGGAGGTGAACACAGTGGTGACACTGATTTGCTTTGGTTTTATTTGGCACTTACCTAACTGTAGGCCTTTCCCCCAGCGTCAGTATTCAGTACCCTTTTTGTTTTTGTGATTTTGGGGGTTTATTTTTGTCAATGCGTCTTATATTACTGTCTTGGGAAGCAGGTCCACAGAGCTAAAGAAGGGTTCTGGACCACCCCAGCATGGTGCTTTCCTGTTGGGGAAATGTCCTAAAATCACTCAAAACCTGCAATGATCTATAGCTTTTAAAACTTAAGCACCATTTTTATCTTCCTAAAAGCTCTTGTAAATGAAAATCAGTTAGTACTAAGAACCCATGTGGAGCCGTCCAGGCTGAGGGAGGCCTGGTGCCCTGAGTGGGTGAGGCGGGGCTCCCTGAGGATAGGAGGTGTTTCTCCTGGCTGCAGGGACACAGGGTTCAACAGCTTGGGCCACAGCTTTTAAATGGGGGAGCTCCCTTCCCAAGGAACTGCCAGGTCCTTGTGTATCTGTCCTGTGAGCTCACTTTGCTCCCTGCATCATCTTTTGTGGGTCTGGATTGGGGTCTCACCCAGCACCCGGCCCTGGGATGACACTGCAAATGACTGCTCTCTGCTCTTGGCAGTTTTGGCCTCTGCAGAGCCCTTCTTTTGTAGCTCCACCCAGGCCCAGCACTCCACTACTCAGGAATCCTTCTGGAAGGCCAGCCTGGTCCTGTCCCTCAGCTCTGCCTCTTTGAGGGATTCCTGCCTCCGCCTTCCCCCTCTCTCTGGCCTCCAGGCCCTGGGGATGGAGCGCTGCTCACTGCCCTGGTGTTCCCTCACCACCGCCTCTGCCTGCTCATCTCCACCACCGCCAGAGTACCCAGTGCTTTGGGCCTGGAGGGCTCCCCCCTGCCCTTTTGGCCTGCCCAGAGTCTGTGGCTGAGTCTTCTCTCTCCCAGTGCCCAGTGCTCACCCAGCACCTCGCCTCTGGGCCTAGTCTTGGCACTGCCCCCCGGGCGGTGGGTTTCCTAGAAGCAAGGCCTCAGGAAGGGCTGCTGGGTTCCCTTCTGCAGGCGTTCAGTGCCTGGCACACCTTTTGTGGTGACCGGAGCAGAACAGACATTGGTGTTGTCCCTGTCACGTGTCCACCTGCTTTGAGGCCTCACGTTTCTGAGCGAGGGTGCGGAGCTCCAGCCCAGCTCGTCTGACACCCCTTGCTGCCCTGTAAGCTGATATCCTTGCTAAGTCTCGCTAAGCCCATCATGGGTTTCTTTCGTCCCTTGAACTTGATGCCTGCCAACAGGCTGAATTTAGTGGTTATTTATCTCAATCTACTATGGAGGTAGGATGTTTTACTTTCCTAATTTAAAATAAACGCATTTTCCCACATGTTGTGACCGAGTTTCCAAGAGAGATTCAGGGAGCGGGCGGGCTCTCCCTCACGTGTTCCTGGGACCCGGGAAGCTCTCAGAGCAGGTCTTGCTCACTGCTGGGGTGGGTCCCGTTGCAGGCATGGGACTACTCCATGGCCGGGCAGCCCGAGGCTGAGGGACCTGGGGCCCACCTGGTTTTACGCTCCAGTCCTGTTTGCTGTGGCCCAACGTGGGAGGATGGAGTGTGGGGTGTTTATGGCAGACCTGGTGACAGGCTTCCGGGGTGGGCAGTGCCCTCCACATTCCCATGCCCAAGCTCCCCCGTGGCTCCCCTGGCATCATGGGCCACCCCTGGGTGGGAAGGAGGCCCGGAGAACTCCCAAGGCCACCTCTGCTCTTCCTCTGCCAGCCCCCTACTTCCTAGGGAGTGTGAGGAGGAGGGCGGGGGCAGATGCCATCATTCCTCACCCACCCACAGTAGAGATAACAGCAGCTCATGGTTTTAAGTGCTACTGAGCATGGGGCGCTTTACAAGGTATGCCTCTAACAGCCCTCTTATTATAATGACTGTCATTTCCTCAGATTCGGGGACATTCAGAAGCTTGTCTGAGGTCACTCAGCTGGGAAGGGGTGTAGCTGGGATTTGAAACCAGGCTGTCGGGTCCTTTATTCTTTCCCCTTCTGTGCCTGGGGCTGGGCAGGTGCTAAAGACCCCATCCTGGACTAGCCCAGGAGGCCAAGGGGGCTCACACTGAGAGGCCTAGGGGGCTCTGCCTTTGAGCGTTGCGGGCTGACCTGGATGACCCCCTTGTCTCATGGCTTTCTTGAGATGCACGGGATTTTGTGCAGACAGGTCAGAGGGTAGGGCCTGCAAGGTGAGGAGGAGGAAGGAAAGGCTGCTTCTGACCTACAGCTGTGGGCACGCGCAGAGCCCAGGGCACCTGTGCTGGGAAGCAGCTGGTTTGTGCGTACGACGTGGCAGTGCAGGTGTGTGCCTGGGTGGGGGCTTGAGTCTGACCCGCAAGTGAGCTCAAGCCATTGTGCCCTGTTTGCCTGTTGGACCCCACTGGACCCTCAGGGCTGTGTGCTCAGAAAAGAGGCTGATACATCCCCATCAGAGAGGAAGCTACCACGAATGGTACCTCTAGAGGGGGACATGGGCCACAGGGACATGAGGGACCCTCTAACTAGCACTAGAGGCCCTCATAGGGCTTAGCATAACTCCTTGTAAGTTCTCAGGACATGGTATCTGGAAAGATCTTGCTCATAAGTGTAATCGTAAGGTTGGTTCCATTTTCCTGGGCTATAAGTAACTTAGACGAAGTCCAGTATTAGCTTGTGTGCAACAGAAGTTTGTCATTGACTCTGGGATCTCTAGTTCCATCTGGGAATTCTAATTCCATTGATTGCTGAGAAGCGTGGGAAGTGTCCAGTCTGACGAAGTCTGGGTAGCAGAGGAGCAGAGTGATGGCCCCAGGGTGGCATTAGGAGGAGACGCAAACGTTATGGCAGAGTGGGCAGCTGTCATTTGGATTTCCCTTGAACTGTTTCCTCACCAAGCTTGGCAAAACAAAGGAAACAGAACCAAAACCAAAACTAAAACAAAAGCAAAAACCCCAAGTCTTTAAATGAGGTCTGCACAGTCAGAACATTGCCCAGAGGAACGGTCACATGTTTCAGCCGATGGCAGTGGGAACTTTTAATGTGATTGTTGGTTGGTTTGATTTTTGATGGTCTGGAGCTTCTTATGTAGACTGGAATCATCATGCTGTTTTCAGATTTCACCCTGTCCTTAGTATTCATCAGTCCCTTGAGAAGTGGCAGGATGCTCTTGACCTGGGGGAGGAGAGGGTGGAGGGCAGGAAGGAGGGACAGGGCTGCCAGCCGGCACTGGCACCACTGCCCTCAGAGGGTGCTCGCATACAGCTTGGCTGCTGCCGCTCTGCTCTCCAGGCAGATCTTAGAAGTTGAAGGCTGTGTGTTCTGCTGGCAAACAGGGGCGCCTTCAGTGCGGGTGGGATTGTTTGCTTCTGAAATGTAATAAACTTAAGATTCAGATTATTTTGGGCAGTGGATTGGCTTTGGTGTTTCCTCTGAAGAAGAAAGACATCAAGAGCCCTCATTGATTTGTTTGGTACAGGAGAGAGGTTCTAGGAGCTGTTTAAAGGATGGAGCTGGGATAATTGAGTGATCAGATGCCAGCTGGTCACTTTGGCCTTGGTGGTCTGACTGGATCCAGAAGGCCTGCAGTGAGTTCTTCCTGGTTCTGCCCCAAAGTTCTGTTCTCTTTCCCCAGGTTGATTTTATGGGCCATGAAGACCCCCACGTAACATCGTGCCTCCCTCTTGCCCCTACTGGCTCAATGGCCTTGACTTACTTGGAGTACAGGCCAGGCCCCAGGACGCGAGGCAGTGCCCGTCGGCTGCAGCCACGCCTTTCTTGTGGACCACAGCCGAGGAGGAGGAGCACTCTGCTTGTGCCTGCGTGTGCCACCCATCCAAAATGCTAAATTGTTTTCTTCTTTTCCCTCATGAACTTCTATTTTTTCACTTTTATTTTATTTTCAATACAGGATCTCACTCTGCCACCTAGGCTGGGTGCAGTGGCACAATCACAGCTCCCTGCAGCCTTGACCTCCTGGGCTCAAGAATGTTCCCACTTCAGCCTCCTGGTAGCAGGGACTACAGGTGTGCACCACCATGCCTGGCTAATTTTTGTCTTTTTTTTTTTTTTTTTTTTTTGCCATGTTGTCCAGGCTGGTCTTGAACTCCTGAGCTCAAGTGATCTGCCTTCCTTGGCCTCCCGAAATGCTGGGTCTATCGATGAGAGCCATTGCACCTGGCCCCGCCTTGTACTTTAAAAAAAACCCACTAACTTCCATTCGAGAACAGAGCAGTCTCTGTACCAGAGGGACTCACTGATGAGGCCTCATGCCGGGGGCTAACCTCGGACAAAAACTCAGCAGGAGCAGAAGAGAGTCTCCTGCCAGGTGCTCCTGAAGGACGTGGTGGTCTCTTTACAGTTTGCCTGATTGTGGAGTATGATTGCAGGTGCTCCTGAAGGGCGTGGTGGTCTCTTTACAGTTTGCCTGATTGTGGAGTATGATTGTGTATGTGATGTCAATGAACATGCCAGAAAATAGCTTGTACCATTTCGAAGTATTTTGACTAATGCATTTTGTGAAAGTGTACCCATGTGTCTACTTAAAAGAAAATACTATTATTTAGGAAAAGTGTGAGTTTTCATCATGCTTCACCTTTTAGCGGGGTGGAATATTACAAGATGCTGGGATGGAATGTTTCCCTGGGAATTCCTCAGCAGCTGTCAAGCACAGTGACGTCTTGGGGAAAGTGTGGCTCGGGGAGGACTTGAACTTCCTTAGAGCCACTCCCCTTGGCTGCTGGGGACAGCCCAGGACAGGTTGACCTGGGGGTGGGCTGTGGTGAGGAGGTGAGGTATCAGTGTAGGAACCTGCTGTGACCTGCAGTTCCCAGAGGTGCCTCTGGTGCTTTGTGGGCATGGGGTGGGGGTTGGACAGTTGTTCTCCTTCCCAGGGCCTCCGTTGTGGTCAGGCTGAGCTTGGAAGCCGCTGTCATCAGGTGTAGCTGCCTGAATGGGAATGTGAGGACAGACAGGTGGGCTTGCAGACCCCCACGGGTCGTGTGGGCTTGGGGCAGGGCTTGTGTGTCTTGAGGGCAGGAGCGTGTGACGAAGCCTGCTTCTTTTTCTTGTGGTCACCACTGGCCTTTCCCACTTGAGGTCCCCGGGGCCTCTCTGTTCTCAAGGATCCTGTTCCCACTCAGGGTCTCCCAGGGGAGGCCTATGTAGACTTGAGTGTCCTGCCCTCTGTCCTTTAGCTGGGCAGTGCTGTCCAAACCATCCTGCCGTCTGCTCAAACTGGTGGTCTCTGTGCGCCCTGGAACCCCAGGCTCTTTCCCTTGTCCGCTGGGCCTCCTGAGGCCTGTGGTCGTCCCACCCGTCTGATCCCAGCTGTAGACTCAGGGATCTTGTTCCCTGCACGGGTGCTGCTCCGCTTTCAGACAGCCAGTCCAGCTTCCGGGGATTCTCTGGGCTCTTCCTCACTGCAGCCCTTGGGGCCCGAACAGAGCTGGCTGGCGCCTGGCACTCAGCATGCATCATGTAGGATATGCGCTATCGCTGCAGGGGCGACTGAGGGTTGTTCTCACACATCCGATCCGTGGAGCCCAGCTCATCAAGTAGGCGAAAGCTTCTGTTGAATTAGGAACTCCCTTGGCCAAACCATAGCTCCCCTGCCTTGATTTGTTCGCATCTGAGGTTCCCTGCGGGGGACTTGGTTGTAGCAGTGCTTTCCTGCCTTTGGGGACCCCCACAGCCTTGGGTCCCCACACAGGCCTATGGTCCCCCCCAACCCCTGGGTCCCCACACAGGCCAAGGGTCCCCCCACTGCCCCTGGGTCCCCACACAGGCCAAGGGTCCCCCCGCTGCCCCTGGGTCCCCACACAGGCCAAGGGTCCCCCCACAGCCACTGGGTCCCCATACAACTGAGGGTCCCCCCACAGCCACTGGGTCCCCACACAGGCCAAGGGTCCCCCTGCCACCCCTGGGTCCCCACGCAGGCCAAGGGTGGCCCCACAGCCCCAGGTCCCCACACAGGCCAAGGGTCCCCCTGCTGCTCCAGGTCCTTATGCAGGCCAAGGGTGCCCCCACAGCCCCTGGGTCCCTACACAGGCCGAGGGTCCCCTGCACAGACCCTGGGTCCCAACACAGGCTGAGGGTTACCCCACAGCCCCTGGTTCCCCACACAGCCCGAGGGTTCCCCCGCAGCCCCTGGGTCCCCACACAGGCCAAGGGTCCCCCACAGTCCCTGGGTCCCCACACAGGCCAAGGGTCCCCCACAGTCCCTGGGTCCCCACAGAGGCCAAGGTTCCCCCCACAGCCCCTGGTTCCCCACACAGGCCAAGGGTCCCCCCACAGCCCCTGAGTCTCCACACGGGCCAAGGGTCCCCCACAGTCCCTGGGTCCCCACAGAGGCCAAGGTTCCCCCCACAGCCCCTGGGTCTCCACACAGGCCAAGGGTCCCCCACATAGCCCCTGGTTCCCCACACAGGCCAAGGGTCCCCCCACAGCCCCTGAGTCTCCACACGGGCCAAGGGTCCCCCACACAGCCCCTGGTTCCCCACACAGGCCAAGGGTCCCCCCACAGCCCCTGGCTCCCCACACAGCTGAGGGTTCCCTGCATAGCCCTGGGTCCCCACACAGGCCCTGGTTCCCCACACAGCCCCTGGCTCCACATAGGTCGAGGGTCCCCCGCACAGCCCTGGTTCCCCACACAGCTGAGGATGCCCCACACAGCCTCTGGTTCCCCATGCAGGCCAAGGGTCCCCTGACCGACCAGCCCTACTTCCTGTGGGCCTCTCCCATCCCTCAGCAAGCTGGGGCCCGGGCAGCCTGGCTCTTGTGCTCTCTTGTGCTCTCTTGTTGCAGCCTTTGGCATCATCCCCAGAGAGAGATGCACAGGGCCTTCCTGCTCATGAGGGTGACTCTGAGCCAGGGCGGGAGGGGGTGGTGGGCTGGGCAGGGGTTATGTCCTTGTCCCACCTGGTAGAAGCTGGGGGACCTCGAACTAGTGCTCACCTTTGCTGGGCCTGACTTTGAGAGGATTGGGACCTTGCAGGTGAAGGGAGGGGACTTTATAAACTGTCAGGTGGTGCGAGAGTCAGTCGCAATGTTTTCTGTCATTCCATAAATGGAATTCTATATAATTCTATAATTTAATAATTGCAGCAATTGTAATTGATGTGGCTGCTCTGCACAGTCCCCCAGAACCATCTGCACCTGCCGCCGTTGACGCGCAGCCCTGGGCACCAGCTGCATTGTTGGGGGGGCAGCTTCAGGAAGTCCCCCGATGGATGATGGTGGAGGAGGGGCCCTGGTACTCCAGGGCTGCTTGGGCTCTGCCTTTCCCGGCCATTCCTTTGTCCACGGCTGACCGTGGCTGATCGTGGCCCCTCTTGGTGTCCTGGCCTCTCCTGTCCCCAGCCCACATTCTGTGCCCTTGGCTCTGCCCAAGGTCCTGGTGTGGCAGGGCCAGGCTCTGCTCCGATGGGCTTAGTCTTTGTTCCTGTGTGGCGGTGACTGGGGATGTGGCTGGGGTTGGCCTCTGGACTCCCCAGTGCTGATGTGGGAGAGCTGAATGGTGGCTGAGAGCTGTCTGTGCCCTGGATGCCCAGGCTCTGGGCTCTGGATGAGCTGTCCTGATCAGGAGGCACCGCCTGCTGCCCGCCAGCCTCGTGGGGTGCATGTATCTAACCCCATGCCTTATATATGGGTGCTTGGTGCTCTGCAGCTGGCGCTGAGTTGGGAGGCCAGTTCTCAGGGTTGGGACCACACAGGAATTGGCAGCTGCTCTGTCCTCAAGGAGGTCCCGTTGGTGGGAGTTTGCAGCACAGAAAGAAGGTCAGAATGACGGCACTGGGTCCTTCTGCTGGAGCCAGGCAGGACAGGATCCCACCTTCCCCACCGGAGAGCTGGGAAGGCAGGGCCGCCCTGGTCCCAGGCGGCCAGTCACCGGGCAGATCCAAGCCTGGTTCCCAACTCCACTCTGGCTGCTGGGGCAGCCATGGGCCACAGTGGCTGCTGTGACAGGTGGGAGTGGGACCTTCAAGAATCTGCCCTGTGAGAAGCAGCTCACGACGCGGGTACATTTGGCTGGAGTGGAGACAGGAAAATGCATCCACATCATGATCCACTAGAGGGTCCGGTTCTTAGGGCCCCACCAGCTACAGCTAATGTGATGGGTAAGTACATCCCATGTGATATTTGGGAGGTACTTATCCTAAACATTACTTGTTGATCTAGTTAGATCACCACCAGGTACACAGTAGGTCCTTGTTCAAAGTGAGCTCACCATCCTCCTGATCCAGACCTCATCCTGACAACCCAGAATGCTTTGGGTTCTAGAGTGTGCCAGAGGGCTCTAGAAGGTTCTAGAAGTTTCCCGAGGACCCAGCTCTGCACAGAGAATGAATTGGGGCTTCTCTGAGCGCAGGCCTGACTGTGGGTAGAGCAGCTCAGATCCGAATGTGGAAATCGTGCCTCAGTCACCTGGCAGCTAATTTGGCGCCTGTGGAGTTGCTGGCCTTTGTTCAGTCTCCTCTTCCCAACTGGAGCAGAAGGAGCTTGTGAGGGAATGGGCTGGAAATTGGAGGGAAATGAAGGGGAGTGAACTTAGAAACTCCCAGCCCCACTGCTAAGCGTGCCACTTAATAGTATGCAAATGAGCTAATAGTCAAACAATTACCCAGAGTGACTCATTTACATGGGCCTTGAGATGAGGAAGCAGGAGGAGGATCTGGGGGAGCCACCCAGGAAGGAGCACCTGCAGGTCACTGTGTGCGGCAAGGGGCCTTAGTTAGAGCCACTGGTGTTTATTGGGCACCTACTATGTACAAGGGACAGATGACACCTGACCCCAAGTTGCTACTGAAGATGGAGCCCAGGATCTTCTCAGTACCCACTGGACCTACAGTGAATGTGGACGGGGTGGGGGGCCTCGCTGTGAGCGTCCAGGGCAGAGTGACGTCTCTGCCTGGAAGTGGGAAGGGTCTCTGGGGTCTTCAAGGGTGGAGGGAGGGGCATGTCTTCAGGCAGTGGATCAGGGAGTAAGAGGAGGCTGGAGAGGGGGGATATTAATACTAGGCCCTGAGGTGCCACGTTCAGTCAGGGTTAAGGTTGCGTGGCAAAATATAAGATGCTCAGTTAAATATGAATTTTGGAGAAACAGGGACATTGCTTCTCCGAAATTCACATTTAACTGAGTGCCCTGTATTTTCATAAGTCTGGCAAGCCCAGCCTGGACAGGGCGCAGGAGCAGAGGGCCTTGGTCTGTGTCCTGGGTGGTTCTCACTGGGACCGTGAAGCTACTGGAGGGGGAGTTGATAGAGAGTGGGGCTGAGCAGGGAGGAGGGGAGAGGCAGGTGCTGGCGCCCAGCGTGGCCAGGCTGAAGCCCAGTGTTTGGCACTGGGGGTGGTACTGGGAGGAGGTAGGTTGGGGGTGCGTGGCCTGCCCTGCGGGGCCTCACTCACTCTGGGTGGGCTCTGATGCTGCTGTAGAGCACAGAGGAGACCCACTGGGGTCTGGTTGATGGAAGGAATAGAGGACATCGAGTGAAGGTTGGTATGGGGCCTTAGGAAACATTCAGCCACGCTTGCGCCCCTCACATGGGCACCCGCCTGCAGAGGCTGCTGGGTTGGGAGCAGGATTCCCTTCCAGCTCAGGGGGCCACTTGAGCCTCAGCGGCTTCTGAGGGCTTCAAGATCCTTTTTCCTTCTTTTGTGTTTGAAGGAATCACTTTAGCTCTAATCGAATGCTACATATACTGCTGTGCAGGCTGGTTTCAGCCCTTGAAATCTTTCGAAACACGCACTGCCAGTCTGAGTTTTCAACAAATGTTCCTACTCGGCACTGATCCTCCCCATACTCGGGGCGTCCCAGCTCGTCTGGTGCCAAATTAGCTCCCCGTACCCCTTGCCAGGCATAATTCGCAGCAGTTATTATTCAAAGCCTGTTTTTCAAGAGGCCGCATCCCCTGCGGTTTGCTGTTTGTGGATCTACTTGGTGCCCGTGTGTGCGCGTGTGGGTGCACGTGTGTACGTGTGTGCTCCGAAGTGGCTGCAGAGAGGCAGATACGATCACCGTGGCGGAATCAGGACTGACCCTCCTCAACATCCATGAATCAGGCTGATTCCAAGCGAATGAGATTTTAATCACCTGTCACTGCCGCCCGCACTTTCTCTATATTTATGATAATTTTTGGGTCTTTTTATTGAAATCAGTGTTGACTGAATCAAGTAATCCTGATTAGCAATCTCACTGTACCCAGTCAAGAGTGAAATGCATCCCAGCCCCGCTGCTACACTGAGCATTCTGAAATTGAAAAAAAAAAAAAAAAAGAAAGGGAAAAAAAGAAATGGATGAAGTTTGTTTGCCTTGGTTATAGGTGAAGGCTGGGTTGTTTGAGGATGACGGCTGGTTTTAATTGTTCCAAAGCTCGTCCTCCTGCCTGGTCACATCCCGGCTCTGTCAGCGAGTCATGCACCTTCTGTAACTTCGTGGTGTCGAACAAATGACGGTTTCCCTTATCATAGTTTGTTTCTGTGGTTTGAAATGCAAAACATGCAGGAAAAAATTGTGGGGCAAGAAGTGTTTTTCTGGGGGTGGCGTCACGGGCACGTGGAGCTGTACCATGTCCCCACTGCCCTGCTCACCGTCCTGCTTGCTGTCCGTCCTGCCCTCGGAAATGGGGACATATTGATCTTTTAGGCAATGGGAATCAACTGTGAAGGTGACAAATAAATATAAGCTTTGAGAGCACTCCTTTCACCTTTCTGAGAGGGAGCCATCGATCACAGAGTGGCACTCTCAGATCGGCGGCCGCTCTGACATAGGCAGGGGCACCCTTTTTCACATGCCAGCCAAGTGGCCCTTGTCACCTTGTTGCAGGGGTGAGGCTGGCTGCGAGGGATTGCCTCCCAGACTATGGAGCTTGAGGAATGAATGCCCAAGTGTGAGAAGTGGGTTATCCACGAAGGCTTCTGTCTTAGCATTTTGTCCGTTACAGTTATGAAAGCAACAATAATGCCTTCTTCCCAAGAGGTTGCTTAGAAAGTCAAATGACTGCCCGGTGTGGAGGGGGTGCTCCTACCCTGGCCATGTGTGTAACTGCCTGCCACAGTGGCCAGCTTCGTTCTTCATTGCCCTCACCTCTGCCCCTCTGGGAGAGATAAGGAGAGAGGGGAGCAAACTTCTTTCTTCTTCCTCTGGCTGGCCTAGCTGTCCAGGGTGGCTGGACATAGCCTGTGGCCACAGAGAAGCACTGGGTCTTGGCTTGGTCACCTCTGAAAACATGTGCACATCTTGGGACAGGAGTATGTATGGAGACATTTGGGTGCCAGGACCCCAGGGCACTCCAGATATCCAACTAGGCCCTGTAGGGTCCCTCCTGCCTGGTCTACTGGGTTGGGAAGAATAGGACACAAGGCCGCTCGGGAGCTTGAGGTCAGCAGGCCTTGCTTCATGATAGCAACAGTTTGCATTGAAATAACCAGTGGGCTCAAATTGGTTCTGTTACCAAGACCGATAAAGAAAGAATGAGAAGAACTCCTTTTATAAAATTCAGAGCATACTTCTGATTGTTGGCCTGTGTCAGGCATCAGGGCAGACATCAAGAGCAAGATAGAATCAGACTGTGGCCTTGCCCTCAGGGCGCTCACAGTCTCGGCCCCAGACAGGGAAGTCAGCTGTTGGGGCTACTTGCTCTATGTCATTTAGGGGCCTAGTTCTCAGAGGTGACCTGAGTGAATTCATCACTTCCAGGGCATATTGTGTGTAATTCTGGGGTCCACTTTGGCCATCAGGATCCTCAGCGTGCTTGGCAGAGTCTTGTTGCCACACTCGGGCTGTCTTCTTGATCTTGAGGGGATGGTACCAAGATGCACTTGGATCCCAGAAAAATGTTAGGTCCCTTAAAGGGCTGTGTCTACAATGCTCTTACAGCAAAAAGTATCCCCAAGACATTGGGTTCTCAATTGCTTTTCTGCTTCTCTTTAAATGCCATTCTGTCCAGGGCAAAGAAAACACAAACCCATAGGTATTAGAGTTTTCCAGAAAGACAGAACCAATAGGAGATATAGAGATAGATATCAACAGATACAGATATAGATATGTTAATATAGAGATAGATATAGACAGATTTAGATTGATGAGAGGAGTATTTGTTAAAAGGGGGATTTGTTAAGGGAATTGGCTCACATGATCATGAGACTGAGAAGTCCCATGACAGATTGCCTGCAAGCTGGAGACCCTGGGATCCTGGTATCATGGCTCAGGCCAAGTCTGAAGGCCTCAGAACTGGAGAAGTTGATGGCGTAATTCTGAATCTGAAGCTGAAGGCCTGAGCACCTGCGGGGATGCTGGTGTGAATCTCGGAGTCCAAAGGCCTGAAGCCTGAAGTTCTGATGTCCAGGGACAGGGGAGGAAGAGTCCCAGCTCCAGCAGACAGATGGAGACACTCACCTTTCCTCTGTTTTTGTTCTCTCCAGGCCCCGAACCAATGATGGCGCCCACCCACATTGAGGGTGGACCTTCCCTACCCAGTGTGCTCAGACTCACACCCCAAGCTCCTCTGGAAATACCCTCACAGACACACCCAGAAGTGATGTTTGACCAGTTCTCTAAGTATTCCTTAATCCAGTCACGTTGACACCTTAAACAAACACCACACCATAGTTCTGTGGTCTCTAATTTCTGTGGCGACTTAGTAACTCTTAGAGTTGGGTGCAGAACAATCACTTGTGTGTGCATTTTGAGGATGCCACCTTGATGGCACCATGATGCTCTGTGGCCCTCTCTCGTGGACAAAGCATGGTGCTCCACATCTGACCCGGGGACCTTCTTGGACTGGGTCTAGGGTCTGCCCATCCGACCCATTACTGATTTGAATGTCCTTGCTCCAAATTCTGTTTCCATCTTAATGTCTATTAGTTGTGTATCACCCAGGCTTTCCAAGGCATTATTAAGAAGGCCATCCTCCTGGCCGGGCGCAGTGGCTCACGTCTGTAATCCTAGCACTTTGGGAGGCTGAGGTGGGCAGATTGCTTGAGTTCAGGAGTTTGAAACCAACCTGGGAAACATGGTGAAACCCTGTCTCTATAAAAATTACAAAAATTACCTGGATGTGGGCGACAGGCACCTATAGTTCCAGCTACTTGGGAGGCTGAGGTTGGAGAGTGGCTTGAGCCCAGGAGGTACAGGTTACAGCGAACTGAAATCACACCACTGTACTCCAGCCTGGGTGACAAAGCCAGACCCTCTCTCAAAAATAAAATAAAATAAAATAAATAAATAAAGAAGACCATCCTCCTACAAATGTTGAAATAGCATTGGATATGTCCAGATGACTTCCCACTCTATGCTGGCTGAGTTTATGCTAAGTCGAGTCCTTTCAAGGAATGAAACTCCATCATTCTGAAATGTCTGAGCACAGCCCAAGGGGCTCCTTGTTGGCAGCCTCGTGGGGATCACCTGCAAGGACTCCCCACACTCCAGACCACTCTGGCCCTTTTACTAATATTGTCACAAATGTGACAAAATCTAACTGCTAATGGATTATCAAATGAATGAAAGACATGGAAGAGTTCACCGAACAGACCGGCATGGCTGTGTCAGTTCTTCTGATAGCACACCACAGGATTTGCCAGTGGAAACAGTGATTACTGCAGTGCTCGTCTCAATGGTCAGCCGTAAACTGACTCTCAGAACAGAAAACATGCAATGGCCTGGCCTTCTCTGACCTAGTGGAGTAAGCGAAGATGGGCGTCCCAGGAAGCAATTGCCAGAGTGTCCTGTGGGACGTTTCTGGTAGCAGACGGTGGGGGCCTTACTGTGCACACGGAATCCACATTCCCTGTCTAGGAATATCTCCTAAGCACCTAGAAATGCAGATAATTTAGGAATGAAGACTCCATTGTGTTGTTTTCACAATAAAAATTAGGAAGCTTTCTGCCCCACAGCAGGGAACCGTGAAATAAATAGTGGAGGGCCCCCGTACTAGAATCCTGGAGAAGGCAGATTAGTGCATACATTGGAAACATTCTTACCACATAAAATTAGGCAAACATGATATAAAGATGTGTGTATGGGGTGATCCCAGTTTTGTTTAAATATGCAGAAATGGGATTGTGAGGAGATAATCAGACTAATAATTGTGGGTAGCTCTGGCTGGTGAGTTTATAAGTAATTTTTATGTTCTTCGTATACTTTTAGGTATTTTCAAAAAGTTTCTACAATGGGCATCAGTTATTTTTATGGTCGTAAACGTGCTCTTAAAGCTTAGAGTGCTTCACGCGTCTGTCAGTTTCTGCCTAAGTCGTTCGTGCATGAGGCTGACCGAACTGTTCTTTCCTGGGCTGGACGCCACGAGTTTGCCGGGCAAGTGGCATTGCTCGGAATAGTAACCGTCTCTGTTAGATCTCATTTCTGCCACTCTTCTTCCCATTTCTGGTAGCAAACAGTGGGGGCCTGGAGAAGCCAGCAGCAGTCCTGGGCTGGGAATCTCAAGCTGTCTACCGAGCACTTGACAACATGCAGATGGTGGGGTGGAAATAGAGTTTGCCTGTGGAGACTCTGCCTCCCCATCCCTACGTCCTAACTGAGCAGGGTGGAGGAGGGGAGCATTGCGCACAGACGCGGGATGGCCGGGACAGCTGCTGACGTAGCAGACTCTCCTCAAATAACTGAGCAGGGAGGAGCACTAACCCAGTGGATAAGAGGCCCGACTGTCCTCAGGGGACATCTCAGGGCAGGTAGACTCAAAGGGCAGAGGGAAGGCCGAAAGGTAGAAGACAAAGATGAAGAAATACAAGATCCTCACATTCCAGCGGCATGGGTTCATCCAGAGGTGTGGGTTCAGGGTGGGAGACGTCAGCATAGGAGGCGTGGCTGCCCGAGACGTCAGCATAGGAGGCGTGGCTGCCCAAGAAGGGGTGAGTTCCCCATCGTTGCCAGGGTGTGTTTGCAGGCGGAGCAGCCACCTGCAGGTGCTGTTGGAGTCTCTCCGGTGGGGCCATGTGTTGGCTTAGTAGATGGAACCACATGTCCTGGGCCCCAAGGCTTTCTGTGCCTTTCATAAAGGGAGATTATGGTTGAATTGATTAAAATTGCATGAAGATGGTATATGGATCTTGTTGCTCTCTGAGAGTATTTATGGGAAATTAAGAACTGTTATTTATTTAATTGAATTTAGAAATATGTTGCATCTGCTTTTCACTTAAAAATATGTGAAGCCAGAATGGCCATCATGGGGACCAAGCCCACGTCACACTGGTGCTGTTTCCTCCTGGCGATGTGCTGGTTTGTGCAGCTGAGAACAGAATGGGAACGGGCATTTTTATTTGTCCCCATTGCCCGGGAGCCTGGTTGGTTGTGTCGCTTCTCAGGCAATAAGCATCTGAATCGACTGGCAGTGGCTCTTCGGCTTTTAGGTTTGCTAAAAACAAAACAAGCCAAAAAAGATGTGTCTGGCTTCCTCTTGTCACCAATGGCACTGCCCACGGGGGCAGCGGTTCCTGGGGCCGTGGTGGAGGATGCCCACCCCAAGAAGCCCTTAACGGGCACCTCCCCCACCTCGCAGCCTGTCCCCCTGGAGCAGGCTCTGGAGCCCCCTTTCAGGGAACGCTGAGCACACCCTGCGGCCTCCATGGGGGGTGGGCAGTGCTGGCTGTGGCTCCTGCCTGGTTCCACACTCTGACATGCAGGGCCTTGGCTGTGTGTCCTCCAGTGAGGCGCACCCCCTCCAGCCGAGGGGCATCCTCATTTCCTGGAACACCCCGTTTCCATTCTCCCATGTTTGCTCTGCAGTCTCCTCAGGGAAGGTGTTTGTTTTTCCTTTGTTTATTCCATGCCTGTTTTGGGTAGTGAGTGAGCCTGTTCCAGCTGCCCTTGAAGGTGCCAGTCGGTGCTCCTGTCTGCCCAGGCCCCTTCCTGGCCACTTGGCCACAGGTTGTCTCCACCCCTTGAGCCCTGAGGTGTTTCCCTGTGGAGCTTTGGGGTGACACGAGGTTTCATTGCTTTGGGCTGAGTGGTCTGTGCACCACAGATTGTCCTAAGAGTTTCAGCCCAGGGTCTGTGATGCCAACTCCATCTGCCCAAATCCCAGCCATGCCTTGAAGCCTCCTCTGTCCTCCCTGCACCCCCCACCCTCACGCCAGCCAGGCTCTGTGCATCACTCTCTAGGCCTTGCACAGTCCCTCTGCAGGGTGTCAGGGCGTGAAACTCCCTTCCCCACTGGAGTCCATGCTCTTGCGGGCTGGTGCCAAGGTGTGCGTTCCTCCATTCTTGTCCTGCCTGGCACAGGACTGGCACCCGTCAGATGCTCTCGGCATTCATTATGAGTGAATGATTGAATGGCTGCGACACAGCACCTTGGGAAGCAGTGAAGGTGTCTTCATAAGGAACTGAAATCCTTCTCGGTTAAAAACAGTGCAGTTCTGCCAGTTGCATCCCCGTCCTCGGATGTCTCCCCGCGTTTTAGTGTGACACTTTGCCCACTTTGTGTTTCTTGGTCAAAATGCTTGAAAAGTATCAGGGCGATTAACGCACAAATTCCAGTTTAGGAATTCCAGATCTTCACTGGCCGCCAGGGGCAGTGAGGCACAAGCTGCTTTCCTGACTGTCCCGGATTCTTCATGGTGGACTTTTGAGAATCCCCGTGCACTAGAGCAGCAGAAGGAGCTACAAGGTGCTTGGGCTTTGTATTGGATGTTTGCCTCCTGGAAACATCAGTTCAGCGTGATTGGAACGTGGTTTTTGTTTCTTTTTTTTTTTTTTCCAATTTTCTTACTGTGGTAAATATATATAACATAAAATTTGCATCGTTGTAACCAGTTTCAAGTGTACACTTTAGTGCATTAAGTACATTCAGAATGTTGTGTAAACATCACACCATTACTTTCTTTCTTTTGTTTTTTTTGAGACAGAGGCTTGCTCTGCCTCCCAGGCTGGAGTGCAGTGGCACGATCTTGGCTCACTGCAACCTCTGCCTTCTGGATCCAAGAGATTCTCCTGCCTCAGCCTCCCAAGTAGCTGGGATTACAGGCGCACGCCACCACGCCCTGCTAACTTTTTGTATTTTTAGTAGAAACGGGGTCTCACCATGTTGGCCCAGCCTGGTCTTGAATTCCTGAATGGTCTGTGTACCGCAGATTGTCCTAAGAGTTTCAGCCCGGGGTCTGTGGTGCCAGCTCCACCTGCCCAAATCCCAGCCACGCCTTGAAGCCCCCACCCCATCCTCCTCCCACCCTCACACCAGCCAGGCTGTGTGTCATTCTCAGGTAATCTACCCGCCTCAGCCTCCCAAAGTGCTGGGATTACAGGCGTGAGTCGCTGCACCTGGCCCATTACTTTTAAAGGCAAAAACTGCAATTACTTTTGCACCAGCTGTACACACACACACACACACACACACACACACACACACACACACACCACATTTTGCTTATCCATTCACCCATTGATGGACACTTGAGTAGCTTCCACATGTTAGCAGCTGTGAATAATGCCGCTGTGAACATGAATGTGCAAATACTGTGCAGGCCGGGTGCCGTAGCTCATGCCTGTCATCTCGGCACTTCGGAAGGTAGGAGGATCACTTGAGCCGAGGAGTTTGAGACCAGCCTGGGCAACATAGTGAGACTTCCGTCTTTACAAAAAACTTTTTAAAATTAGCCAGGCATGGTGGCACATGCCTGTGGTCACAGTTACTCAAGAGGCTGAGGCAGGAGGATTGCTTGAGGCCAAGCAGTCGAGGCTACAGTGAGCCATGATCATGCTACTGCACTCCAGCTTAGGCAACAGAGCAGAACCTATGTCTCAAGAAAAAGGAAAGAAACACAGATACCTCTTTAAAAAACCCAGCTTGCAATTCTCTTGTGTATACACGGAGATGTGGGATTGCTGAATCATAGGGTAGTTCTATTTTTAATTATTTCAGGAGCTGCCATACTATTTTCCACAGGGCCTGCACTGTTTCTCATCCCCACCCACAGTGCTCAGGGGTTCCAGTTTTTCCATCCTCACCAGCACCTATTTTCTGTTCAGTTGTTGTTGTTGTTGTTGTTGTTGTTTGAGATAGAGTCTTGCTCTGTAGCCCAGGCTGGAGAGAAGTGGCTCGATCTTGGCTCACTGCAACCTCCGCCTCCGGGTTCCAGTGATTCTCCTGCCTCAGCCTCCCGAATAGCTGGGATTACAGGCACGTGCCATCATGCCTGGCTAGTTTTTGTATTTTTAGCAGAGATGGGGTTTCACCATGTTGGCCAGGCTGTTTTCGAACTCTTGACCTCAGGTGATCCACCTGCCTTGGCCTCCCAAAGTGCTGAGATTACAGGCATGAGCCTCTGCGCCTGGCCTATTTTCTGTTTTTTTTTTTTTTTGATAGCAGCCATCCTAATGGGTGAGGAGCTGTATCTCAGTGTGGTTTGGATTTGCATTTCCCTAATGCTGAGTGGGGCTAAGCATCTTTCCATGTGCTTGCTGGTCATTTGTATGTCTTCTTTGGGCAAATGCCTGTTCCAGGTCCTGTGTCCATTTTGGAATCATTTTGATGGTGTTGAGTTTTAGGAGTTCTCTCTATATTCTGGATAGTAAAATCACTTATGGATACTTGGTTTGCAAGTATTTTATTCCATTCTGTGACTTGCCATTTTATTTGGTTGATAGAATCTTTTGATGTACAAAACTTTTGAATTTTCATGAAGTCCAAATCGTCTATTTTTTTTTTCTTTTGCTCATTGTGTCTTTGGTGCTGTAGCCAAGAAATCAAATCCAGTGTTGTGACATTTTGCCCTCTGTTTTCTTTTAAGAGTTTTATAGTTTTGTTCTTTTAGGTCTTTGATCCATTTTGAGTTTATTTTTACATATGTTGTTATATATGTGTAAGGGTCCAATTTTACTCTTTTGCATGTGGGAGTCCAGCTTTCCCAGCACCATTTATTGAAAAGACCACCCTCTCCCTGTTCAATGGCCTTAGCATTTTTGTTGAAATCTCTTCACCATATGTGTGAGGGTTTACTCCTGGGCTCTCCGTTCTGTCCCACTGGTCTGCACGTCTGTTTTTATGCCGGCACCACACTGTTTTGGTTACTGTAGCTTTGTCATAAGGTTTGAAATCAGGCAGTGTGAGTTCCAGCTTTGTTCTTCTTTTTAAGATTGTACTGAGGCTGGAGTATGTTTTACTGAGTGTCGGCATCATCCCCACGTACAGTAATTAGGCCTGAGGAGGGCATCACACTGTTTCTATTGGAAAATGATCCTGCCGTTGAGTAGCTTCTGTCACCGAGTGCTTCATGAAGTCACTATGGAAGGCACATGGCTTGTGGACTATGACCTGCTGCTGTGGTCCAAAATAATAACAATAATAATACATGATTGTTGCTGCTGTTAGCAACAGGATGTTCTTACACCATTCCTCCAGTTTGGCCCAAGAGTGGAGATACTCAGGTTCTCCCTCACCCAGCCCATTCTATAGAGAAAGAAGCTGAGACCCAGAGAGGGGCAGGCACACAGGTGACTTCAGGGCCTGAAAGAGGAGTTGGGGAAGGTCTGGGTGCTGACTAGCTCCGACTGGTCACATGGTGGGAGTGGCCTCACCCTGAGTCTGTCTGGAACCCTCCTTCCATGCCTCTGGTCTGCAGAAAGGAGCCCAAACCACCTTCCTTTCTTCAGCCCCCTGGCTGTGTGCTAGGTGGTGTAAGATGTGGGCAGCTCTGGGTGGTCTCATCAGCCCCCAGCCCCACATCAGGGTCAGGAGGGCTGCAGTCGGGGTGCACAGTCCATGACGCCGGGGTTCGTTTGCCTAGGGAAGGGTCATTGTTGCGGGCATCATGCAGGGCATCGCTGTAGGTGCCCAGACCACAGCCTGCCCTGTGAGGATGGCGGGAGCCAGGAAGAGAGAGCAGAGTGTGGTGCACACCTTTCTGCCCCCTTGAAGTTCAATTTTGCCCCATGAAATGTTTCCAAAGCTCCCCTAAACCCAGACCTGCCCTCCAGGGGCTATGGGGTATAGGGAGGACCAAGGCACCCCCCACCCTACAGAGTTTGTGTTTATGCACAAACAGTAGGTGCTGAGGGCCGGGGGGTGTGGGTGGGGTGTGGCTTCCCATGCGGTGGGCACTGGAGCCTGTGTGGCCTGGCTTGGTCCCTGGCCCTGCTGTTGACCTGCTATGCTGTCTTGGGGCACTGACTCCATCCTCTGTTCCTTGGCTTGGGGGATGCATCCTGCTCTGGGCAGGGCCTCGTTGTGAGTGGGAATCAGCCCACTGCGGGTAATTGAGGAGGACTCAGGGGCCGCAGCTGGAGGGAGAGAGAGGACCCTGCTCTCGATGGGCAAAGAACAGAGCATCTAGAACTTACGTCTACAGCAGGGGTATTCGAGGCAGGGCTAGCGTGAGCCCGGTCACCCCTCAAGGCCTCCCGACAGACGTGTGCAGAGCCTCCCCATGGATTCAGGGAGCTTTGGCTCAGCCCTCACGAGCCTACCCTGCTCTGGAACGTGGGCCCACCCCCACAGCAGGCTGACCGGTTCTGCCCTCATGTCCCTCTGCAGGGGACAGTGAGTCAGTGGCCTGTGCCACACAGGGGTGAGCAAGAGGGAGGGGGCAGGCCAGGCTTGGGCTGACGTGGCTGGCTAGGGAGCTGGGATGGGATGGCAGGTGTGCGGCTCAGGAGGACAGGGCTGCCTTCGTGTTTGAGGCCTCAGCATTTGAGGCTGCTGATGCCCATATCCCCAGATGCCAGCCACATCCCTGTTCTTTAACGGGTCTCAGCCTGTGGCTGTCACCTTCTGTGCTGGGACAACCCCCAGGGGTCCTCTCTTCAGGCCGGGTGCTCAGGAGGGGCAGCAGTTCTCCATGCGGACGTCCTCCTTTGTTGAGGTGGCCAGGCCTCTCACTCAGGCTGCCATGGGCTGGCTGCAAAAGTGGCATGGACACAGAGCCCTTTGAAACAGAAGCCGGTGGCCTGGTGGAGGCCGCTGCCCTTTCTTGTGGTCCTTGGGCCTGGGACCAAACCTCCACAGGGATGGGAGGCCCCATGGTTGGGGGTATGCTCTGCCCAGGGGATGCCTTCAGCTTGGTGATTGTCTGTAGGGCTTCTTGGCCTTGGGTGACTTTTTCCCCAGGTGACATCTGACAACATCCAGAGGCCTTTTTGGTTGTGACCAATGTGGGGAGGGTGGGGTTTGTTCTAGGCAAAGTGAGTTGAGACTGGGGATGCTGCTAACATCCTGCAGTGCCCAGGATGGCCCCACCGCAGTGACCCCACCCCGCCGTCAGTCATGCCCAGCTGGAGAAAGCTGCTCCAGGGCGCCCTAGCCCACTTTGATTCCAGCACGTTCTTCCTGACCATCGAAAGTGATTTCTTTTTCTGGAACATGATTCCCAGTTGGCTCCCACTCAAACTCGCTGTTTTCTTGTGTTTACTTTGTGTACTTTTAGCCGATGACGTTGACTCTCTCTATGCCTGGGCTTCTTTGGCCCTGTCCAGAGATCACAAGGCACCTTCTTCTAGGCTGCCCCTCCCTGTCCCCAGACCATCAAGGCCATCTCAGGCTCACAGCAGCCTTCTGGTGGGCACTGGGGTCCCCATTTTGAGGATGAGGAAACCAAGCCTCAGGCAGGAGGGCTAGGACTGCCAGCTGCTGACTCTATCCCAGAGACCTCTGCACCCAACCCGGTGCCCCTTCTGCCCCAGACTGTAGTGATCACTCCACTGGGCACCACCAGCCATCATGGCCCTTCACGGTTACTGGGCCCTTCTCATCTGGCCATGCACCTGCTGCTACAACTCCCATGTGAGATGTCCCAGGCCGGGTGCTTTCAAAAGCGTGGCTTTCCATGATTCTTCGGGGTTTTACCACGGGAGTCATATCTTCCTTTCTATTCATTCCTTTTTCTTCTATAAAATGAGTCAGCTTCCAGAGAGGCTGATTGAAATTCTGTCTCATCAGTGGTGTCCATACCAGCGGCCCAGCTGAGTCAGGAGGAGCTCTTAATGCTCCACCCAGTGACCCAGAGTCACTCCACGAGTTCTGTGCCACCCCCGCCCCGGTGCAGGAGACAGCCCCTCCTGCATATGCTGGCCCTAGACCACACAGCCGGGCGGGTTTGTGGCCCTCCTGCAGATGCTGGCCCTAGACTGCACAGCCGGGCGGGTTTGTGGCCCTCCTGCAGATGCTCGCCCTAGACCGCACAGCGGGGCGGGTTTGTGGTCCTCCTGCAGATGCTGGCCCTAGACCGCACAGCCGGGCGGGTTTGTGGCCCTCCTGCAGATGCTCGCCCTAGACCGCACAGCCGGGCGGGTTTGTGGCCCTCCTGCAGATGCTGGCCCTAGACCGCACAGCGGAGTGAGTTTGCGGCCCTCCTGCAGGTGCCCCTAGACCGCACAGCGGGGCGGGTTTGTGGTCCTCCTGGCTCACCCTAGACTGCACAGCGGGGCGGGTTTGCGGCCCTCCTGGAGATGCTCACCCTAGACCACACAGCGGGGCGGGTTTGCGGCCCTCCTGGAGATGCTCACCCTAGACCACACAGCGGGGCGGGTTTGCGGCCCTCCTGGAGATGCTCACCCTAGACCACACAGCGGGGCGGGTTTGCGGCCCTCCTGGAGATGCTCGCCCTAGACCGCACAGCGGGGCGGGTTTGTGGGCGGGAGGCTTTCTCTAGTGTGCTCTTTCTTCTGCCTGATTCATTAGGTGGCATCTCTGGGGCATCCACAGGTTCCTGGCACTGGGCAGACTCCTGGCTCACAGTGGCGAACCCAAACAGAGCTTCCCCTGCCCTCAGGGAGCAGAGACATGGGGGCCACCAAGAGGGAGACTCTTGGTTTACTCATAGTGAGACCTGCTCATCTGCTTAGCCCTCAAACCCCAGTCCGGTGTTACTTTTTAATCCCTGAAACCTGGCACGAAGCAGAGTCCTTGCCCCCTGAGCAGTCAATAAACACTTGAGCTGTGCTCTGGAGGAGGCTGGAGAGGGCTTTCCCAGCTGGGCTCACCAAGGGCAACCCCTGGGGCAGGGCTGTGCTTTCTAAGTCTGCTCCTAAGCTGGCCCCTGGGGTGCTCTTGGTCAGAGCACAGTGAAAGCTCTTGGCCCCTTTCAGCGCAGGTGGCTTGTGCTACTAGAATGTACCCCAGGCTCAGTGAGTGGGTCTCATGGATGCAGAGAGAACCTCACCATCTCTGCCTGGCCTCATCACCTTCCCCAGCCTCATCCCCTGTGCCTGTCACCACAACCCCATGCCTGCTGGGCCAGACCCCTCCCAGCCTCTGCCTCCACCTGGACAGCCTCCTCCTCCGTATCTGCTCGTCAGAGTCCAGACCCCCAACTTCCAGTCTCAGCTCCAATGTTGCTTTTCCCATGATGTGTTCCCAATCACGGAGACCCTGCTGCCCTGGCGGTTTCATCGGCATCTTGGATTTCGAGCAGCTCTTCCCCCAGAACTCACGGCTTGGTCTGCGTTGTGTTTGGTCACCTGCGTGCTCGCTCTCCCCGCTGTCCCCCAGAACTCACGGCTTGGTCTGCGTTGTGTTTGGTCACCTGCGTGCTCGCTCTCCCTGCTGTCCCCAAGCACCTCGGGGACAGAGAGGGTCTCAGTCATGGCTGGGTCCCCTTCCCACCATGCCAGGGCTGGGCTTCCACGGGCGGGTGCCTGAGGTATCCTTGCCCTTAGTGAGCCCGGCTGGGAAAGTCCTCTCCAGCCTCCTCCAGAGCACAGCTCGAGTGTTTACTGACTGCTGCAGGGGGCAAGGACTCTGCTTCGTGCCAGGTTTCAGGGATTAAAAAATGACACTGGACTGGGGTTTGAGGGCTAAGCAGATGAGCAGGTCTCACTATGAGCAAACCAAGAGTCTCCCCTGATTCCACCCCTGCCGCTGTAGCCTCAGGTCCCGGATTCCAGCAAGGACAGACATGAAATCACACCTGCATGTGCATACAGATGTGTAGGCACATCTGGGCTTCACTCCTGGTGGCTCTGACCTGTAGGCCCCTGGGGCAGGGAGTTGGGGAGAGGGGAAGGGCAGGGCCCTGGTCATCATTAAACAACCATGTGAACACACAGGGTTCTGTCTGGCCTAAACCGCAGATTGGTGGTGCAGAGGAGGGCAGGTCTGGCGACGCTTGGGGAAGCAGAAATGGCAGCTCCAAGCTCCGTTACTTTCTCAGTGCTCCCCGATCCTCTTTAGTCTGGTGGTCCACTTTGATTTCTGATCTTCCTCTAGATTTTTTCTTAGGTTTTCTGCTACGTTACATTAAACATGAGGCCTTGTGAAAACTTGACTTCTTGACTTCTCCCCTCAGTTTCTTCTTCAGTGAAATGCGTGGGGGCATGGCGAATGAGGTAGAAGCCGGGTCTTGGACCCTGGACCCAGCTGGACACCTCTGCCCGCTTTGGTCATTGAGGACCTAAGCTGTGACATGGGTACGCAAAGAACCTATGCCTGAGCTCTTCTCTAAAATGCCAGACTGGGAGCCCTCGGTCTCAGGAATGCCGAGTGGGAGAGTGAACCCATATCCCCCAGTTTTGTGGGTGCAGTGAGGGACTGGAAGGCCACCTGGGCCTCTTCCTAACCGTGTGATGAGGCGCAGTCTCTTCCAGCTTCCAGGTCTCAGGTTCCTCATCTACAAAGCAGAGCTGATGAGGGTTGAAGGAAGTAAATGCCAAGTGGTTGGCCCGGCACCTGCCCCATTCTGGGTCCTCTGGTAGGACAGTTCATGATTGTTATTAGCAGTAGGATTATCATTTTACTGATTACACCTTATCTGCTACTGTTAAAAGCTTCCTTACCTAATTTTAAAGAGGAGCTTGAGGCTAGAGCGTAAACCTAGACCACTAAAGGGGTGTCTCACAGAAGTCAAATTATATTTAAATTCCACCAGGGAGCAAGCCTGATACTTTTGCTTTACTGAAATAAATCTTTTGGTAAAATCCCATTTGTAATTCAAATAATCTCAGCTTGGTTTTAGTTTTGATTCTTTCTTATTTTTTTTCAGAGGCAGGGCCTTGCTGTGATGCCCAGGCTGGAGTGCAGTGTCTATTCAGAGGCACAGTCATAGCTCACTGCAGCCTCAGACTCCTGGCTTCAAGCCTCATGAGTAGCTGGGACTTTAGGTGTACATTATTGTGTCTGGTTTTCTTGTCTTTATTTTTAACTTAGTTGTTTTTTATTTTTCTAGTGGGGTTTTCCTGATGTAAAAACCTATCATTGTAATAATCAAATGCCAAAGTGAAATATGCCTATGATACATGCCCCACATTTTATTTTTTTTCTTCTTTGAGATGGAGTCTTGCTCTGTCACCCAGGCTGAAGTGCAATGGCATGATCTTGGCTCACTGCAACTGCCATGTCCCAGGTTCAGGTGATTCTCCTGCCTCAGCCTCCCAAGTAGCTGGGACTACAGGCGTGCGCCACCATGCCCAGCTAATTTTTGTATTTTCAGTACAGATGGGATTTTGCCATGTTGGCCAATCTGGTCTTGAACTCCAGACCTCAGGTGATCCACCCACCTCACTCTCCCAAGTGCGGGAATTACAGATGTGAACTGCCACATCTGGTCTGTGCCCCACTTTTAATACATGAAAAGTAACTGGTTTTGTTTCTGGGTTTAGTCTTTACAAATCTATTGTAGTTATTATTAATGGGTCTCTTTTTCTTCTGGGAATTCTAGATTTCTTTTCCGGCTGATGTTTTAGAAACTCAGGCCTGGAGGTGGCCTTGGGGGTCACCAGCCCTCATTCCCACCCCGGCAGGAATGCCCTCTTCTGCTGCGGCAGGACCTCCTCCCCATTTCCCAGGGAGCACCTTTGCCCTGCTCACCGTGCCTCCCTTGGGCTCTGCTGGCCTCTGTCCCTGGTGTGGCCCGTGAGGCTGAGAGTGAGCCGGAGCCCTGAGAGGTCAGGGAATGGCCTCAGCCAAGGGTCCATTATTGGGGGCCTGGTGGCCAGGCCCTGAGCTTTGCTGGAGATTTGGGGTAACACCCCCTGCATCCAGCCTGTCGCTGGCCCTGCTGGCTCCTGAGCCGTGGAGACCCGGGCCACTGCAGCAAGCCTGGCCTTCATGCCCCTCTGAGCCTCCTGGAGTGCCTTAAACTCCGCTGCTCTCAAACACTTCTCTAGGCTGTGCCTAATTTCGGAAACAACACGAGATGCTCCGCACGGATAATCATTCTTGGTGTCGTTTCTTACACCCGTCCTGCATCCAGTCCACATGCACAGGGCAGATTAGGGGCTTGTCAAGCATTTCCTAGGCATTATCTTATTTAATTCTTGCTGAGCACGAGGTGGTGGACAGAGACTGTCGTTCCCATTTTGAAGATGCAGAGCCTGAAGCTCACGAGGGACTGTGGCTTGTCCAGGGTCACAGAGCTGGTGGGCATGCCGTGCACCTTGGCCTGGTGGTCTCACCCCCGCCAGGGAAGCTTTGAGCGCACCCGCCCGTCTGTGCCCCAGGCTCTCGCTCGCCTGTGTTTTCCAAAGTGGAGATGTGGATTTTCGCTGTTAGAGAGCAGTGAGGGCCGGCCCTGCCCATCCTGTCCCATGAAGGCTGGAGGGGCATGTCCCAGGCTCTCTCCTTCCCCATCGGAGCCCCTGTGGGACCCCATTGAATTTCCTGAGTCTTGTCAGTTCCATCTGAATCATGGTGACAATGCTTTTTCCTTATTCTGCAGAGAAAATTCTGATTTCTCAACTGGAAGGTGGTGGTTTGGGCATGAGGCAGTGCACCCTCCCCGTCTCCCCAGGTCCGTCTGCCCCTGCCACCCGGGAAGGAGCCAGGTTCTCTGAGAGCTGGAGCCAGCCTCTCTGCCAGCCCCTTCTCATCTTCATTCAGCCGAGAATTTAGTGCAACCCAAATTTCTAGACAAAACGGAAAAAGCACAAGCCGGTGTCGGGCGTGTTCAGGCGGCTGTTGGCGCCACGTGGAAATGTGTTCGTATTTGGATATTTAAATAAAATATTGTGCTCTCCTCCACATGCTTGGCCATCTGTGGGCACAGCTTTCCCACACTCTCGGCGGCTGTGCTCGCCCAGCATGGATGTCTGGGCTCTCGCTTGTTACAACAAACTTCACGGGATGTCACACCCCGCACGAACGGGCTCCCCGACTCACTTCCTAGCGACGCCGGACTTGTCTTGGCTCTCGTGTGTGTGTGTGTGTGTGTGTGTGTGTGTGTGTGTGTGTGTGTGTGTGTGTGCGCGCGCGCGCGCGCATGCATGGGTGAGTATTTTAAATCATAACTCTTCTGGAGAAAGCGTTTTTGGGTTTACTTTCGAGTAATAGTAGCTTTGGGAGTTGAGGTTTCTCACTGCTCCCCCTTTCCTGTCCCAGATGCCAACAAGAGAAACCCCCAGCCATTCTTTGGGGAGTCCTGCTCCAGGCTGGGCCCTGTGTCTTGGGCCTTTGTGTTGAAATGAGGCCTCACATCACAGAGCCTCTTGCTGAGTTCCTGGCACCCCATCGCAGCATCTGAGAACCATTTGTTGTCTAGAGAAATGAATGTCCATTTTCTTCTACCTCGTCCCTCCCTCTGCTCCGGTACTGTCCATGAGGCTGGAACTGCCCCAGTGGATGGACATCCTTGACCTCTTCACGCAGTGAGGAGCAGCAAACTCTTGAAGGGCCTGAGGGTTTGCCAAGCACATTTGTGTCTTGGCTCAGGGGCTCTGTCCCGCAGCCATGCAAAGCATGTTCCTGTTTCACAGACGCATGGACAGAGTCCCTGCCCTTCATGTTCTCTCAGCCTCCGGCCACTGGCTTTCCCAGACCTGATGTGATGCCCTAGGGGACACTGAGGGTCTTTTATTGCTCACTGAGCCTCCCTTCCCGTGATACCCGTTTGATGCAGGGAGAAGGTGCAGGGCCTGACACCTGGTGTGTAGCGGCCAGGGGCAGCTGCAGCCTCTGCAGGGGCCTCCCAGGGTCTCCCACACAGGTAGCTCTACCATGGCAAAGGTGGAGCGTGGGCTTGCCCTGCCCCGCACTTTCAGATGGACTGGCCGTACAGTGGGTCTTCTGTGCCCGTGGCCCCTGCTGCCCAGGGCTCAGGTGGAGGGGTAGCCTTCTCCTTTCCTACCCTCAAAGGAGGAACCAGCCCCATTCCGAGCCCTCCATGCCTGGCAGGGGACTCGCTTTCGGTCATTTTGCTTGCTCTCCTGTCATTCTCACTGCTGGAATGTCGTCCCTGCCCTGCGGCTGCACTCTGGATGGCCAGCGGTATTTTCGAAAGCACCTTGCGGCCGGGCGCAGTGGCTCACGCCTGTAATCCCAGCACTTTGGGAGGCTGAGATGGGCGGATCACGAGGTCAGGAGATCGAGACCATCCTGGCTCACACAGTGAAACCCCGTCTCTACTAAAAAATACAAAAAATTAGCCGGGCGCAGTGGCGGGCCCCTCTGGTCCCAGCTACTCGGGAGGCTGAGGCAGGAGAATGGTGTGGGCCCGTGAGGCGGAGCTTGCAGTGAGCCGAGATCGCGCCACTGCACTCCAGCCTGGGCAACAGAGCGAGACTCTGTCTCAAAAGAAAAAAAAAAAAAGCACCTTGCATGCACCTCTGGGCTCCAGTGTACTGGCTTGTGCCCCACCTTTCCCAGGCTAGTCCTTAGGGTGCAGGCCTGGGAGTCTCCCTCTCCCAAGGCTGCCCAGAGCACTGATGCCCAACACCGTGCCTCTGCCAAGGGAAAATCACAGATGTTCTTTGTCTGAAATGTGCAAGATTGCCCTCCTCAGCTGCCTCGTCTTCAAAGCTGGACGTGGGTGCAGGGCTGGAGAGGGGTGGATAGGGGAGAGGTCAGCCCCTCTGCCCCTTGGAGTCCCCTTTGGCTCCTGGCCCCAGCCTGGCCTCAGGTCCTTCGAGGAACCCCCCACCTTAACAGATTTTTGCATTGAGATCTCATACTTCCAAATTGCATGAGTAGGTTTTATGAATGGGATGGGGGTTCTTGAACCACCAGGCCTTGCTCTTGCATCCACAGGTAGGATGAGAGACCGTGGTCATCTGTGCAGAGTGTTCAGGAGGAGTTCCATTCAGATGAGAATCGAGATGAGTGAATGAAGGATTTGGCTGGATATACTCAGCTTAGCTTTTGGGGAAGAGAGTCTGGGATTTAGATGAGAAGATGGCACCTGGCCTGGTCGAGTCCTGCCTGTGTGCAGGTTTGGCACGGGGCCTTCCATTTGCTCTGAAGGGTAGGTGCCACTGTCCCTTCCCACAGAGGGGTAAGCTGAGGCTCACAGCCAGACCCCTGGGCCCCTCACCGATGGTGATCCGGCATTCGTAGCACCCCCACAGGTTTCTCCTCTGGCTTGTATCTTGTTATTTATTTTTTACAAGGAATACATTTCAGGGAACCATAGCTCTGGGGGTACTCGAGGTTGCAGCATCAGGACCGTCAGGCTGGGCTTGAGGCGGCAGCTCTGCCGGCCGTTCCCCGGGAAATACAGGCCATTCATCATACTGCTCAGGCCCACATATGGTTTCAGCAATAAACTATCCATGTTTATTCATCCAAGAAAAGAAGAGGATGCTGCTGGAGTTGCATGCTCCTGCCAGTCCATCAGCGCTGTGAGTGCAGAAAGTCCCTCATTTAGGGACCTCTGGAGCCAGCCTTGGGTCCTGCCTGGTGCGTGCAACTGTGTGGGAGCCACCAGGAGAAAATGTGTGCAAGTGTTAAAGGCACACAGAGTCACCGGAGATGGTAATGACAATGTTTTGTTATCTTTATGCTGTTTTCTTTGCATGCTTGTTAAAACGTGGAGTCAGAGTGTCTGAGACGGACCCTAACAAGGCCCTTCTAATCAGACCCGGAATGCTTCTGTCAGGCAAGAGAAAAATGCTTAGCTCGAACAAAGCTGCATTTTCCCCCCAAGAAACACATTTGTTTAAAGATTGGGCTGTCAATTTGTGAATCAACATTTCGTTTTTTTGCTCAGACACCAGAGTTGTGCTGCTCTTCCCCCAAGAAGGGGGAATGATACAAAGCTGCTGTTTGTTGTTGGAAGGAAGTAAACTTCATCAGGTCGACTTAGATGTGTGTTTCAGATGTCACTCAGTACTGCTTTCTTGTAATGAAACGCTGCATACAGATTTCTTCCTGAGGCTCAGGGGGATTAGACCCAGTAAAAGAAGAATTCAGTCTTCCTGGCTGTGGCGCATCAGAGTGAGAAGTTTAAAATCCACAATTTATTCAAATATTGATATTTCTACTTGTCAGAAGAGAGGGGCCTTGAAATTTCCACTGAGCACTGTTGTCAGAAGAATTGCAAGAAATGTGTCAGATAATTCATAAACGGAGTTCACTACTGTGAAATCAGTTGGGAACAGGGAAAAAATATATTCTTGTCGATGTAGAATAGGGGCAATATAACAGAAAATAGCACTCACTTTTCCATCATGTCAAGCAAATGCTCAATTTGGGCCAGGTATTTTTTTAAACAGCCTGCTGCTCCTAGAGAAGCCTAGAATGCATGAAAAATGTTTTGAGTTCTGCTTTGTAGACAAGAGATCTGTTTGTTGTTTTTTCCCCTCTGAGACCTCTATTTCCCATCCTGCAGGAGCCAATCAGGAGGCAGCTGCTGGCGGCCTTGGTGAGCAGGCAGCTCTGCATATGGTTTGCATTAAGGCCCTAAAAAGCTGTGAAGCGCCTGGTAAGGATGTAAAGGCCTGGTGTAAATTCCACACTGTTGATAGTGGGGAGAGGAGCCGCAGGGCCCTTCCTAGGGTTCCGGGGTCCAGCTTGCCTTTTCCTCTACCTTGGAGGCCAGGAGTGGAGGGCGATATTCCATGCACAGGAAAGAGCCAGTTTAGTTGAAATTCTTGGTGCGCGAGGACCTGCCCCGACTTTTGTACTTCGCGGTGGGCCAGTTGCTCCTGTGGGTCCTAGCGGGAGCCCTCTTCATTCAGTGGCATTCCTTCACGGGGAATCCCACACGGGTGGATGTGCACACCCAGGCATTGAGTTTCTGTGCACATGTGGCTGAGGTCACGTGTTCGTGCTGGGCCATGCGTTGCACTGGGGAGGAAGCAGGCATGCATTTCCTCCACGAGGCCTCGCGGAGACCCCTGTGCCCACTCCAGTTGTTTCTTTGTTGGCAAAGCTCCCTTCGGCTGCTGGACGGGCCTCCCTGTGCATGAGAGGGCACTTGGAAGTCCACCTGGGCTCGGGCTTCCCAGCTTGGCGTAGGAGTTGGGGGTCACCATTTCCCCCAAATCAACGATGAGATCTCATTCATGCTGTTTTCCATAGCAGTGCTTTGGCAAACCCGGTTCTGAATGACAGGTCAGCTAACTGTCCCTGCCCCGTGAGCCCAGCAGCAGCCCCCAGCCCCTCCTCACCCCTCTTCCCATCCCATGCCCACCAAAGAGGCTGGAGCAGCTGAGGCAGGCAGATGCCTTTTCTTCACGGCCTTTTGGACACTATTCCAAGCTTCAGGGGTCTGGGTGGGGATGTGGGTTTCTGAAATGGGATGGAAGAGGGAAGTGATTGGAGAATGGATAGGGGAGGGCAAATGGGGCAGAGCAGAGGGAGGTGGAGCAGGAGTGAGAGAGGATCCAGGACAGTCTAGAGAGAAAGGGCCTGTTAGATAAACTGAGGACAGTCCTCTAAGCCAAGACTTGGGATGTGTCTCTGCAGTGCTTCTATCCAGCCGGCTGTGGGATAGGAAGACCTGTGGGTCTCTGTACCTATCAGGCCGGGAGAAGTATCCCTGTGACCTTACCCAGTGCTCCGGGGCCATGGCTCCTGGTCTGGCCCTGGCTCACCCTTGGGCTGGAGGTCCCTCACAGTGGGGCTTGGTCACTGCCGTGTGCCGTGTGGGAGCAGAGGCATGCTTTGCTCTGTTATAAAGGACTGACCCCGTTCTCCATGGGCCCTGCAGTTACCTGGAAGGCAGGTGTGGGGGTTTGGAGCAGGCAGTGGGTGGTGGTGGGTCCTGAGCCTCCGCGCTGAGCTCCGTGTGGGCAAATTGTTTCGTCAGCAGCTTCGGCCATGGCCCTGCTGGCACCTGTGCCCCAGGAGTGGATATGCCAGGCTGCGGCAGCAGTAGAGCTGCTTGGAACCCTCCCCTTGGACCACGTGACCATGCAGAGGACAGGTTTGCGGACAGAACTGCTGCTGAGCAGGGACGCTGGGGGTCTAGGAAGGATTTTGGGTGCTGTCTCAGTGTGGGCTAGAGCGTGCTGAAGGCCTGTGCCCTGGACAACTTTGTAACTTTAATTTTTAATCGTGTACCTGGGGCTCTGGGGGAGGTGATGGGGAAAAGAAGGAGGGACCCGCAACAGGGAGCATAGGAGCTGGGTGGACGATCCGTAGATCTGGCATCTTGGATAAGAAAAATAGGGCCTTGCATTGATATATTGAGATATTTTTCATGGAGATTTGGTGTATATCTGCCAAATTGTGGTTGGGGATGGCTCTCCGGACCCTTCCAATTTGGATTTTAGGATCATCAGTGTGGTTACTTCTGACTTGGTTTGTGAATATATGTATATGTATATTTGTATGTTTTTTTGTGTGTGCGTGTGCATACACATAGCTATTTTTTGGTTTTTAATTCTGTAAGTGTTAGGGGCGGGCAGGGAAGGAGAGCAGTCCCTTTTGTTAAAGACAACAGATGTGGTTAACTCTTCTTTCAGGCCCCGTACCGGCCAAGGGACTTGAGTATGTGTACAGTCTGTGCTTACGGGACACATGTCAAGTAATTGAAGGCTCTGATTCCCTTCACAGAGGGGACTCAGGCCTTATTTGGGCAGAGCTCTGGGGTGTCTGCCCCGCGTGGCTCCTGGCCCGGCGGCCCGAGCGGACCCCAGCCCCGGGCGGGCTCGTTAGCGCGGCTCTGCTGACGGCCTCCACGCCTGCCTGCAGCGCCAGCCTCCTCTCCACGCGTTGCTTACTGTCTGCTGGTGTCGGTGAATCTGTCATCAGCGCTGAGCAGAGCCCGAGCCCCTGACAGTGAGGAGGTAAACGCTCCCTGCCTGAATCCCCCGTTAACTTTGTGAGGCGTATTGATTTCTTGTAAAAATAATGATATTGACAGGCCTTCCAGGAGTAATTGTTTCCAGAGCGCAGAGGTCAGAGTGGCGAGGGAAGGGTTGGGAGAAGGGCTTTCAGAGTCTGTGAGCCCAGGGGTGGGCGCTGCTGTTCCGGGGGGACCCCAGGGCCCTGGTGGCTGACGGTGTGCCACAGAGGGTCCCTGGCCAGCATGGGGGCTCGCAGGCTTGGATGGGGTGCAAGCAGGCACCCAGCATGCACAGTGCTGCCCGGACAGCAGCCTCACTGGGCCCCCTTCCCAGGTATGTTTTCTAGGCTTGACTTCCAGAGTTTGTCACAGTTGCTCTCGGGCTGATTTTTAAGGCTTAGCTGCTGCTCCAAAGATGGCAGCCCAGGCCAGGTGAGTGAGAACCTGTGGCCTTCCTCTGAGAGCCAGGGTGACCAGATGTGTGCCCTGTCCAGTGGCTGCTATTCCTAGGGAGTGTCACCTCCCAGGGCCACCTACTTTTCCAGCAGCACAAGGTTGATAACAGAGGGTCAGGGACTCTTGGGAGGGCAGGGCTAACTGGAGGCCAGAGAGGTCGCGAACAAAGTTACTTTCAAGAGTCTGTAGTGTCTGCACAGGAAGGATGTCCAGGAAGGGTGCTGGTGTGAATTGCCCATGGTTTGGTGGGGGGCTGGGGATCCCCGCATGCATGTCCATGGGATTTGCTTTCTTGCAAGAGAGACCCATGCAGAGGGCCTCTCCCCCCACGTCTGGCCTCTTCCGTGCAGGGCAGCCGTATGGAGATCATGGGTTCTGGGCCGTGGCATTTCCCAGTCATGGGAAAGTTAAAGGATGGAAGAGCCACCCTCTAGGAAGAGTAATCCCAGCCCATTCATTTTCAAGTTCCAAATGCCAGCAAAGGGGCAGAATAACTTTTAATTCAGAAGGAAAGCCTTCAGCACCTGTGCTTAAAATCAGAGTGGGCAGGTAAAGTCCACATTGTTAACTCTGACTACAGTTTGCGTATTAAAAGTATACTTTTAGTGTATCTTTAAGAAGCAGAGTTACTTAAAGAGGCAGTCGCATCGTGTTTAGAATTTGCAAAGAGTTGACGTATGGGCCATACTTATTGGTGTAAACTGGATCACTCGCATCCTAAAAAAATGGTGGCCTTGCGCCTCTCGATGTTTGTTCCAGGCCAGGCAGTGGAAAGGAGGCGGAAACTGAACTCAGACAGGCAGCCACATGTGTGTATAGCTGGCCTGTGTCCATGATATCTCCTCTATGCTTCCCCCAAACGAGGGAAATCCGATCAACGCCACTAACGAACTGCAACGCGGCTTATCAATTAGCCGGGCCAGCGGCGGTGGCTGCGCCGATACTGGCTTTGTCTGAGTTTTCTTGGAGGAGTTGGTTTGTGTCACTCAAGGAAAACACCCTATTCAGGTATATCCCATCTCCTCTAACCCGTGTCCCCTTGCAGCACTATTTGGAATGAGATTTGTATTCTCCCTAATCCAATAACCATTGCCCAGGACGGCCCATGTAGTTCTGCTGGGAAATGGTGTCCAGGCTTGTAGCAACATCTAATGGGTATTTAGGTGTGAACTAGCTGTGAAGTGTTAAATATTTACATGTGGAATGCCAATAGTAATTGTCCACTTTATCTGAGCTAGCCTAGGGAAATGTCTTATTTGTTTCCACGTTACTTCAATAAACAGAAAGCTGGAAAATCCTCCCGCTATTTCTTGGGGGCTTAGAATTAATAAAGCCAGGCGGTATAAAATATGTGCTTTGGGTTTTTGAATGATCACTTCTGCACCAGGTCATATAATATGGCTTTAACTCCATGTGGCCTGTCTATTAAGCAAGACGGGATGAGCCTCACAAATAATAAAAAATATTTATGCTTTTCTTAGTGATACTAACAAGGTAACATATCAGAGGAGAAATGGCAGGAGAAGAATGAGGTAGCTGTGTCTTATGGATCCACGGCTCAGTGGGGTCCCGGCCAGCTCCCATAAACACCCTAGGATTCTCTGTTCAGTGCTGCTATTATTCCACAAATTGTATTTTTTGCTTTTTGTTTGTGAAATCCGAAGTGTCATAAATGCCTCCGTCTCATCTATATTTGATAGTTAATATTAGTCTCAACCAGGAGAGTGCACTTTACATGCGACAACGTACGATTACCTGAGAGTGTTATTGCAAAGGAAAAAATCAATACCAATTTATAATTCACGATCGCAGTCTATCAGTTTTTATGGCTCTCTATCCAGTCTCATTAATTTTTTATTATGATTGACTGAAACTGAAAGATTTTTAACATGTTTCGCTGTTATTTATTCAACCTTAATAATTAAATAAACCTTAATTGGCTGTATTTCGAGGCATCTTGGTGCTGCGGCCAGGAAGGGTTGGGGTGACTATCCATTATTAATGCCACAGCACCTCACGTTTTCTTCTGAGGTAGCTCCGGGAAAGGATCCACCACGTACCATCACCAGAGCAAGAGAAATAGATTTTGTCGTCACCTAATCAAATTCTGTTTAAGAGGAGACCATTTGTTTTAATTCAAAATATAAATTATCAATAGCATCTCAAGAAACCTAATAAAATATTCCCGGAGCATTCCAAGTCGGTGCAGAGTACCTGTGCAAAACTTAGATCAGCAGCGAATATCTTGATTAATGAGGCCAAGGGGCCCGTGGCACGGAGAGCCGCAAACAGGGGCGCCCTCGCCCAGGGTCTCCCAATTGGTGGTTAACGGGTCCCTTTGAAAGGTGATTGACAGATGGAAAATTGCACTTTCAAATTTCATCCGTATTCATTTCAGTTGTTCTTCTACATGTCAGCCGCTTCCCCCTTCTCTGGCAGGCCAAGGCTGTACACATTAGCTGTTTCCACAGCGGAAACAGCAGCAAGACAATCCCGTGTTTGAGCACTCTGAAGGAAAATCAATCATGTCATAAGTGAGAAGTATGGATAAGTTTGAACTGTGGCAACTTTCATCATTTCATTGCTGGCCACGCTGGTGGGTTTTCGAGTGTGCAGGGCTGCGGAGAGGCAACCCCAGCTGGTGGGAGAGAATAAGAAGTATAATAGAGTTGGGCTGAAAGGGAAATTTTTTTTTCCCTGGTATTTGTCAAGTAAGTTTCTTGTGGTATTGCACAGAAGGAATATGAAACCCTAAGATTATATACACTGGACATTTTGACAGAATCGAAAAAAAAGCTTCTATTGACTGTGACAGGGATACACCAACCCTTCTCAATCAAACAATTGAGGTTTAGCCTGACGTTTTTTTCAAATTTTTGTTTTCACAGAACTCTGTAATCTTAGAAACAGCCAACTGTAGGCATTTCTAGAAACAAGCCTATTGTTAAGGCCACCTCAGAACTAAGCAGAAGCATCCTCTGGCCACATAGGGACTGTCCCCTCCCTAGACTCACAGGAGGGTGTGACAGCACCCAGGAGAGGGCCTGTTCCACCCAAGGGTCCAAACAGAGCCCCCTGCCAGTGCAGAGAGGGCTTAAGAGGAATTCCGTACAGGGTGAATTCCTCCTCAAAGTTAGAGGAATCTGCAGCAGTTTAATCAGATCTATACATAGTACTGAACGGGGGCATCAGTTTATATTGGCAATGCTGTGAAAACTGTGGGAGACGAACATGTTGCAATTTCACAATCTTGTTCTTAATATTATTGAAAGAGAGCTCTTCTTGGCAGTAATAAATTTAACACAAAAATCAAATACAAAACAAATTTATTCTTCCAGAGCTGATGCCCCAGTCATTTCTTTCTTGTCTTGCATTAAGCTTTAAAATCAACTGTCACTCCCTATCGATTGCATCTGAATTGTTATCTATATTTCTCAAAAGCGCTCTTGACAGTTAATACAGTGTAAATTATAATCTGGGGAAATGCTGCTTGTATTTGCCAGCAAATTGCTTAGATTCTGAGTAAGGCTGCTTTTATTCACCATTCTTTTCTTGTGGCCATCTATTCTAGTAAGGATCATTCAGGCCAAATTATTCTAAATTTACACTCAGCTAGTATGTAAATCATATTGTGGAAATCACTTTTGGAATCGCTGTAGAATGTGAAGCAGTGTTTGAGTGTCTGAGCATTGCATTAATGAAACAAATATCACCTCGGGGGCCCAATCCACGAGGGCAGCCTTCGGGGGGAGGTTGCCACGCGGGGTGGAGGCGAGTTCAATTCCAGGGTTCCTGGGACCTGCAATGGTTGGGAAGCCCTTCTCTTCCCCGCCACCATCCTGGAGAGGCCGATTCTGTGGTTCTTGCCGAGCTGTGTGACCTCCCAGAGGCCGCCATCCTTTAGAGATGGTGTGTGAGGGCCTGGGAGGACCCTCCATCCCTACTTCTCCATGGGGTGGGGAGGTCAGATAGGGTCAGTCCCTGGAGAGACCCAGCCTGCTCCCTAGACCAGTGGTGGCCAGTGGGCAGTGTGCACACCACACATGAAAGCCATCTAAAATTTTGACTGCTCTTAAAATTTTCAAGTAGCCACACTAACAAAGTAAAAAGAGATAATATTTTTATAATATAAAATATAAGAAATAATTTTTTCATTTCCAAAAGATTATTTCAATATGCAGTCAATATAAAATTGCTGACATATTTTAAATTTTATCTTGTTCACTAAGTTTGGGAATCTGGTGTATTGGACACATACAGCACATCTCCATGAGGACCAGCCCCTACCACATGCCTAGTTGCCACCTGTGGCTTGTGGCCACCATGTTGCACAGTGCACCCTGGAACCCTTCTGATGCCATCAAGGCCAGGACAGAGCTACACTTTCCCTGGGGTCTCCAGCCCCAAGTTGATGGAAAGACAAGGGCAGGGAAGAGCTGAGGGTGGAGCCCTGGGGTCTAAAGTCACCTCACCCCAGAGGGCACATCGCTAGTGGGATGAACTCACCCCTGAAAGGCAAAGCCTTGCTCTTCCTGGTTATCTCATGGACATGGTGGCAGAACCCTCATCTTATGGACAAATTTGACTTTGCTTCAGAAATGTCTCATGATTATAATCTTGTGTCTGTTTCCTACTCCACAAAAATTTGCAGTTGTAATGTTGGGAGCTATTTAAGGAGTTGCTTCTGTTCCTTTAGGAGTAACTAATTATCTATTCATTTATTCATTCAAGAAATATTTATTCAAAATCTAATTTGAATTGAGGTGATTAAAATGTTCCTGCTCTAAAGGGTGGATGGATGGACGGATAGATCTATATAAATCATATGTCTGTGTCTATATATTTATATTGTACAGTTCTATCCATACATGTCTGTCTCCATCCATCTATCCATCCATCCATCTGTCCATCCATCCATCCATCCATCCATCCATCCATCCATCCATTTGTCTATCCATCCATCCATCCGTTCATCCCTCCGTTTATGCATCCATCCTCTGTTCATCTATCCATCTGTGCATTTGTCTGTCCATTCATCCATCCATCTATCCATCCATCCATCTGCCCATCCATCCATCCATCCATCTAATCATCTGTCCATCCATCCATCCATCTCCATATTCATAGCCCTGTATCCCTTAGTATGTTTGGCAGGAGGTGGGAGAAACAAATGATTATAATACAGGAGAATGATGTGTTGGGGAATGATGACTCTGGGGTGATGCTGTAGCAAGCTAACAGTCATTGCTCAATATACCAAGTATCATTGTCACCAGTTAAGACCTAACCATTGGGTAGTGCAGGAACCCTGGAGGCTTTGGGGTCCTGGCCTGGGAAGATGAAGGGTCTGTGCACCCTCAGAGATGACTTGGGGATGGGCATTCTAGGTGGAAGGGCATGGATTCCAAAGTAGGAGAAAAGGAAACTGCCTGCGTATCTTCCACCAACTATGTTATCCTGAACCAACTGAAGGAAACTTGGGTCATGGTTGTGAGTCATGTGACCTCCTCTTCTGAGAGTGGCAGTGACTTTTCCAGCGAGCCCTTTGGAATTGTGTGTCGGGTTTTGAGGACAGAAAGAACAGATGGGAAGGAGAGTGGACTTCACTGGCTGATCATTCTGCCTCCATTTCTCAACTTTAGGATTGAATTCTATCTGAGACTCCTCTCCCAGCGGTAAAATGCTGTGATTCCTATGATGGCTTTGCAGCAATTAAAATTCCACCAAATGACTGCCTGGGGTCATGGACTCCCCATGACAGCAAGAAAGTGCCTCTCAGAGCACCTTTGAGAACAAGGATTTTACTCTCATCAAAAATCACATCCTCCTGCAGGCCCAATATGACCCCACCCCTGATTCTGTGGATCTTTATCCACTAGAAGAACCATTAGGAAATGTCTCAACAAGTATTTGTAAAACAATGCACCAGGATGTCTCTAATACATTTCCTCATCGAATAGGTTTAGTACTTGCAATTTGACATTGTTTAATGGGATTTAATATGAACTTTGTGAGGGTGTGATGCTATCTTTGCAATCTCTTTCTTCATAAATTTAGCACTGAGCACAGGTGCTTATGGAATGCTACATGGGTAAAAAGAGCAAGTAGAATAAAATAACCACAGCTACTAAATGGCAGACACTTTGGGTCATTCCTTACAAGGGAAGCCCAGTCCAAGGATTTCTATGCCCAAGGGCCTACCAAACATCTCTTATAAAGAAAATAATAATTACTTTGGAAATTGGCCTTATGGTTTTGATATTGGCTTTGCATGAAATATTAGACTGAACCATATATACTGAACCAGCACATGCTCAAAACCAGCAGCTTCACCTGGGTCCATCTAATACTGGTGGAATGGAACTTCAGTTGGAGGCTAAAAACTAAGATGTCAAGAAAAAGGTGAAATGCATGTATGACTTTCATCAAAGCCGCAGAATTGCGTTGTGTTCTATTTGCTGTGTTGCTTCTGTGACTTGTAGGCATTTTCATTCCAAATCCTGGAAGGCAGTGGTGGTGAGTTCATGGAAAAACACCTGTGAATCTTAAATACTTCTGGAATCCTGAGAGAGGCCGCTGTCTCTTGGATGTGAATTGGCATTTACCGGGCTGGGTAGGCCCAGGGGCAGGGTGGGTAGAAGCTGGCTCAGAGCACCTGGGCTCCTTCTGTCTTGCCCTGCCAGGCACCCCTTTCCACATGAGTCCTTGCTGTACTGAAGTCCTGTGTGTCTTGTTCTATTTTAATGCATTACTGACCCCGGGTCTCGGGTTATGGGAGTTCTTGTCGTACAGTTAGTTACATGCTCATAAAGAGTCTCACAAAGATGCTGTAACAAGCTAACAGTTGTTACTCAATACACCAAGTGTCATTGTCACCAGGTAAGACCTGACAGTGGCAGAGAGGAAAGGTGGTTACTGAAAAACGCAAAACACTGGGCCTGCCCCTTGGGTTGTTTGTTCTGGGACTTTCTGCTGCTCTGGGTTTTATGGTGAACATCTTGATGGCTGTTACAGCTCCACTGTGACCGGTCCCGTAGGGATGTACCTCCCATATAGTGTGTCAAGCTTCTGAACCCCAGTGGCCATGGATTGGAAATGGAAAGACGTCTGTGTACCCAGCACCCCAGGTCACACACCAGCCTTGAAGAAGATGGGCTCACAACTCTCGTTAAAGTGTTCATGGAGTCCATGGTTTTCCTTGCCATGGAGTTAGGTGGACCACTTCACCGCGAAGCTGGAGAGAGTAGATGAGGCACTGAAACATAGTAAAAAAGATGTCTGGAAGTTCCTTGTGTTTCCCCAGCTAACTAGTTGTGGAGGACAACTAACTAGCTGCATTTTGTAGGGAACTAAGTGTGACGCCAGATGAAGTAAACTCACTTTCAAATCCCCGAAAGCTTCCCCAGTTGCAAAAGTTAACATGTTGCTCCCCTAGTAGGCACAGACTGTATAGATTTTGTATTAAAAGCATCACCTCAGCTATTAGGAAGCAGAGTTTGCATTTATCTATCATGGGGAAAGGTTTTACAGGTAGACGCTGAAAAGACAATTTGGGGATGCTGGTTAGCTGGAAAGCTGCGGATTCTGCTGGATTGTGATTTTCCATCTGGCCACACAGGTTGGGAAGCTGCAGTTGGGTGTGAGCTCTGCTGTCAGTCAAGAGTCCCCAACTGTGCACTGCAGCTCTCGCCACGAGGCCCACCCCAACTCATTAAACCAGAGCAAACTGTACCGAGGGCGCCGCTGTGCGATTTTAATATTTGGTGCATGTGACAGGATCATTTTAGTGATTTGCAGGATTTATCTCCTCTTAAAAGTACTGCCTAAGGCTACTCTAATTGGTAGGAAAGCAAATTCCCTCTTCTCCTCCTGTCAGTCTTTGTTTTATTTACTGAGAACTGCCGAAACCTATTTACACAATAATGAGGATAAATCACCGGGATGCTTTCAACACAAAGAGAAATGTGGTGTGAGTTGAAAGCTGTACAATTAAAACAAAATTCCAGATATTCCTGAAGTGGTGTGTGCAGTTAGGGAGAGCAAAATAAAATTAAGACAAATGGTCGGATCGCACCCTGGACCAGCTCTGGAAGCTAATCAGGATCAGAATTCTAGAGATATTTTATGATGGGCAATTTCACTTGAAATGGCAATGAAGTAAATGCCTGTGAGTTACCATCAATATTTGTAATAAAAATAAACAATCATGCATTCCTCTAGCCTGCAAATAAACAGGGTAAGTTTAGGCGTCATAATTATGACATTGCTAGAGTGGTGGTAAGTCATGTGGAGATGTCAGCTGAGCACTGGCAGCCTCTGGCGTCTTCCCAGCTAAGAGGGCCACAGCCACTTGGATGAGACACTCCAGATGTACTTGACTGTCTGACCTGGAAGGACCCACTTAGATGTCAAGAGCATCCTATGGTTGAGAATGGTTCTTATCGGAGGGCATGCCAGAAAAAGACTCACCCACCAAAAGAATCATGGATGGAACCTGCCTTTGAACTGGGCTCTGATGGGTGTTGGGTAATACCTGGTTTTATTGGTTCCCAAGTCCCTGAACTTGGCCCCATGGGTGTTGGGTGATGTGTGCTTTCAATGGCTCCCAAGACCTTTGGATTTGCATTGGGATCTTCATCCTGCTCTGAGGTGCCCTCCCATGAAGTCTACCCAGCTTGCCTGTGGATGATGGGCGTCAAAGCCTGTGACGGAAAAAGCAAAGAAATCTGTATGCAGAAGTTCAGGAGCACCCCCTACGGTGCTCCTCATGAGTGCTCTCACAGGAGCACCCCCCTACGGTGCTCCTCAAGAGTGCTCTCAGGAGCACCCCCCTCCACGGTGCTCCTTATGAGTGCTCTCACAGGAGCACCCCCCCTACGGTGCTCCTCATGAGTGCTCTCACAGGCAAAGCCTGGCTACAGCACCATCAATGTCGGGGGCTGTTTAGGAAATAAGATCTCTCATGAAAGAGGTTCGAGTTAAACTTCCTCAAAGTGAGGAGAACTGGAGGCCCTTTGGCATCAGGCAGTGAGTCCAGGTCAGGCCATTGGGGGTTGCCCAGGAGGACCTTGGGCCAGTGCTGGCCAGGCCTCCTCTGTCCCTGGAGGCTGCACTTAGACGTACCCCAGGACCTCGCTGGTGCTGATCGCTGGGGAATCTGTGGCTTCTGTGCCCTTCCTCCCCCCCGCCCCCGTGCCTCTCTCCAGCCCCCGCAGCCCCCATCCTTGGTCTTAGGTTATAAAACGGTCTTTCTGCGTTTCTCTTTGCATCCTGACAGCTTAGGTGATGGCTACTCAGTTATCCTGGCAAAAAATAATTCACATAAGCAGATTTTAGCACATTTACCAGGTCTTTTAACTTCATCTGACACTGTTTGGATGGAAGATGAGAGAAGGATATTTTTATATCCCAGGGGAGTTACTTTATGATGACTCTTTCAAGGTGAATATTGGCATTTATTTAGCCTGAGCAGAAAATAAAGAAGAGCACATAGGAGCATGAACATGGAAACACCAGAGTCAGCAAAGAGTATTTTATTTTGTTGCTTTGAATTGCTATCCCTCAAACACAGCTAAATCTAAGTTAATTTAAAGTTTCTCTTGAGGAATTCATATGAAATTAAAGTGTTCTTCTGCAGCAATGACAAGAGCAGGGAACACGTCTGAATCTCCTCCAAACGATGGTCTATTTTTACAGCCTCATAAGATTTGCCTTTGTGGACCTTATTCCACTATCTTGGAGAGAAAATTAATTTAACTAATGACAGCTCAGACTAAAACATCAATCAGGAGGAGAGAGAAGTATCCTGGCTATCACCGAAGAGGAGAATGTAGACGCAGGGCCGAGTTCCAGCACAGGAACTTGTCACCTGGACTTTCTTGGCTTTTTTTCACACACGGTGCTGGTGTCCTTTCCGGTTCTGCGAGTGTGGCTCCTGGAGTGTCCTCACCCGAGGAGTTCAACCATGCTGCCGTTCCCCGGCCTGGCCTTCCCTCTGGCTGGATCTGGCCATTTCAAGGAGCAACT